>NC_046624.1:8375510-8678947 GCF_900324465.2 Anabas testudineus
TAAATATATTATGATACTGTGATACAATCATTAAACAAAGCTTAAAGAAATGTCCTTAATGTCTCTTCTAACTTTTTGTCTGAACTGCGTGTGTTGAAAGTTGCTACTGGACTAGATAAAATGAGCTGAACCGCTGCTGCAGTTCTTCGAAATAAACGAGCTCGAACGTGAAAATCCATGTGTGTAATGTAAATCTAAATATGGCTGCACTTATTTGTGAAATTGGAAGAAGAAATTCATTCAAGTTGAAGTAGAAAAAAAAAACGCATTTATAATCACTATAATTTCTTTTCAAATAATCATATGTAATTAGTTTTTATATGTGCTCCATGAAAAACACTTTGTCAGCATCTACAGTCATTTGCTTCACTTTTCCACTATAATTCCACATTGAATTGAGCAGCAGGGGGCAACAGGCACAGAAAGGACGTATGAATATGTATGGGCGTGTGAGTGATCCCGTGGAAATTTGTCACACTGTATCTGTTTTCACTAACATGTCTGGAAGGTAACACACTGCAGACTTACAGTGTAATGGGCGAAGATGAGTGAACCATTAAAGATGGGGGGAAATAATCTCTTTGAAGGTAGCTAAGCCGCTGGCTCGCTCTCATAAATCACCTACACAAAGCGGCACTACAGCACCATATGTTGCTCTAAAAAACATGTATTGTGCTTTTTTTTTTTTATCTTATTTCATAATACACAGTGAAAGCATAAATGTGATTTCATACCTTATATGGGACACCATAACAACACCTGGCAGTGCTCCATCAGTGGAGGCCACTAAATGGCTGTAATCCATGATCTCAAAGCTGAAATATAACTAAACAAGCCGACATGCAAAGGATGCATTTCACAGGCTGCAGCTGAAGTATAGGCATCTCCCTTTTATCTATTTTCTGCTACGATTCATCCACTCCCTCCTGTGGGCCAAGAAATAGAGTTTTTCATCACTGCAGTCTCTCACTGGCATCGACCAGCAATATTGATCTGAAGCAGATCTCCTTCCACTCTACCTGGGGAGCCAGATGAGCCTTGTTCATATTGATCCAAGCTTTTTATTCTACATTCTCCTTCGCCCTTTCTTTAGGTTGGGGAAAATTATATGCTTGTCATCTTTTATAATAAATTTTCTTTGGGAAAGGCATTGATAACTGTTAATCCGCACTCCGCGGTTGGATTTTGTTATCATCGACGATCTACGCGAGATGACAGAGATGCTGTTCAGAACCTGACTCCGACCTCAGAAAAACTGCCTGTTATGACAGGTCTGAGATGTGAAGGTATGCTGCTGCTTATCTGATTGAGGATGCTGGCGATGCAGCTGAGGCTGGCGCGCAAAGGCAAAACATGTCTATCAAGGAGGCAGGCGGGCAGGTCGGATATATGAAAATAAATGTTTGCTCGAAACAAATAAAACTCATTTTCCTCAAAAAGAAAACACTCATTTAACTTCGGGCAACAGCGTTTTTCTTCTTACCTTCGTCCTTAGATTTCACCTCAGTGTCCATTCTAATCAGATGCCTCTGTTTTATAATCCCACTTTATCACGCTTCTTCTTTCCACATAGCGCCCCTCCTTTCTTTTCTGCCCATTTCCTAATGCTCATTCTTTAAATGCCTCTCTGTGTCTGCTTTAAGTCCTTCACTCTCTCTATGTGTCTTCCTGCCTCCCCTTGTGGAGCAGAATCTGTGGTAATGTACTAATCTGTGGAGCCTTGCCAATCTGCCATGTCAAGATACACAAATCTCACTCCAGGCAATTACAGGCCTTTTTTCTTCTCCTTTGCACTGCACCGTTTCCCCATCTCTGTTGCAATGAAAACTGCCTCTGTGACCCATCAGGTACAATTAACTTGTTTGTAACAAACACTGGTGGCCCTGGGGTGGTATATGAAACAGGTAAGCTATGCAGTGTAGGCGTGACAGAGGTAAATTGTGTAGTGTGTAGTGAGTTCTTTTGTTTTATTTTGCTGCTATATTAACATGTTATTTCATCATCAGTTACTCTGTGGTTCACTTATGTTTCTGATGTAAGTGAAAACTTTATTTCTTAAAGGCATCAAAACCGTGTTTCAACAACCACTGCCTCTGTTATTGCGGAGGCCAGGTGGCTTTGACTTCTTGCTTACAGTATGATGCTCCCAAGAGCAATTTTTTTTATGAGCTGGTTTGATTTTTGAAGCTTCAGGAGCTTACAGTAACTTTATTTAACAAACTACATCACCCTGCTATTGTCAATCCATCTATCCATTATCCCCTCTGCTTGTCCTCTCAAGGGTCGCCTGAGTGTTGGATCCAATATCAGCTGTCATTGAACCAGAGGCGGGGTACACCCTGGACAGGTCGCCAGCCTGTCACAGTGTTTAAATATGGAGACAGACAACCACACACACACTGATGCACACCTGTGGGCAATTTAGAGAGTCACCACCAAACATAATGACATGTCTTTGGATGGTGGGAGCTATCATCCTGGTACAGCTAATTGGGTGGCTGTAGCTTAGATGGTAAAGCAGTTGTCCATGAACCACAGGCTCAGTGGTTCCCTCTGGCTTCATGTCGAGGTGCCCTTGGACAAGACAATAAAGTCTGGTGATGGTCAGTAGCTCTTAGAGCTTCCTGCTTTAAAACACAATGCCTGATTTTCTATTCTGCATGTATTAATCTTGCCCAGCACTGCAAATAGACAGTTCTTTATTAAACCTTTTAAAACCTATTAAAAAGGAGTCACGTGAGAACATAGGAGCGATTTTAGGGTGGTGTAAGCTGAAGTAATTCCTACTAAAAGCTTTTCCTACTTTATGTGAAAGTGATTAAAGTCTTCAGCGGGTTATTAGATTGTAATTAGACATTACCAATTGACTTTAAGTGAAAATGTTCATACACCAAAATCATTTTAGGCTATACAAACTGTTCATTATATTGTTATATAATGTTTTTTAAATGGCTCTTTCAAGACAACACTAACATTACATTTTTAAGTGATTTTTTTTTTTATTTGAGCATCGCCTGTCTGTGCAGACAAATGATCATATCCTGTTGTATCTTAGTATTAAAATAATTGTGTTTAACAGAATTAACAGTTATTCATCACACTTCTCCCCTCGCTCTAGCATTCATCACGGTTTTCACACCATTGTTAAAAGGCAGCGTGAGTAACTAAGTGTGTGAAATTAGTTGTGACAGATTTTCAGTGGCATTCTCTTGACTCAGTGCGTACACAGGAGGCCACTTTGTTGTTCCTATAGCTTCCTATTTCTCTTCAGATGGAGCAACAATTATACATGTTAGTACAGTAGCAGCCTTGAGGGGTCGGCTGCCTGAAGTTTGTACAGATAAACTGTAAGTTAGTATTATTTATTTAAATGTTATTTACAACATAGGGATAGGGTGGAGCCTGCTTCCTTTCATAGTTCAGTGCCTGTCACACATAGGGGAAATGAAATGAAATCTAAGTTTGGACTTTTTTTTGGCTTAACATTAAACTTATTGATGACTTCTCAGCAAAATTAGGTGCTGGGACTTGAACCCTGAAAGGTGTGACACATGCAAGTTCATGCCATGGTAAACATTTTCCCCCACCTCCATGTTTATGTGTTTATATAAGAGCTTCTCTTAAAGAGCTGTTTCAATATGACGGAAACTGCAAGTCAAAATAGAAATAAAAGCGTGGGTCCATGCTATTCTGTAAGGTTTGACTACACTCATATTTTCAAGGCTTCGCCTGCTGGAAGAGACAGGGTGTGTACAAGATGTCTTTATTCCTGTCATGCTTTCAGATTTTTGACGTGTCCTCTGGTGCGCAGCGTGTGTTTAACTGTTCGCCGTAAAGCAGTAATAACACTATACATACTGTATTTAACTATATCTGTCAACACACATAAATGCATAACACATACATGTCATTTTATTGCTATTAAACAAATATTTCTAAGATATTTTAACATGTCCTGCTCTTGAAAAAGAAAGTAGTATTTAGCTTTATCAATATGAATTTCTTTTTACCGACACACATACTTGTTGACTTTACTTTTTCAGGATAGGAACGCCAAGATCACATTTACACAGCTTGTGCAATGTGCATTAAAAGGTTAAAGTGATTTATAAGTAAACAGGAAATCATCTCCTTAACGAACAAATTAGCTGTTAGTTCATTAAACATAACACTAAATGAATCTCACATTAACCAAATGCAGGTTCTGTTTCACGATACTTCCCTGATCAGGAGAGAGAACAAAGTGACCGATTCATACTCTGTATGTGGCTAAGTTATGTGCTTAAGTTTGGGGTATTTATATCACATAGCAACAATTTTACTCATATGCCAAGACCTGGAGATAAACCCAATTGTGTTCTTGTTGAAAATTATGAGTCAGCTTCTCAAACAGCACTTCCACTGACATTTTACATAATGTGCCCCATAAAACTCACTGTGTGGTGTTATTAACACTAAGCATGCCGCCCAGGAAAAGTATGAATCAAGACCATCAAAAATAAGAACAAGTATCGCATGCACTATAAAAAAGGCTTGTTAATGTTAATTCTGACCGAAAGATTACCTCACAGTAAGATTACTGTACCTCACCGGTTGGTGTCTATTCAAGAGGAAAAGGCTGCAACTACAAATATGTTTATTATGTAGGACGGAAGCTGAGAAATTGTATTCCTGTGGGACTCAACAGAGCTAAAAAGATTTCACTGACAGTTTGCAGTTGTCACGAGGAGCTACGGTACAAAGGCAGCATCTGTTGTCGATTCAACACACACAACGTGGTATCATGTTACCTGTCAGGTAAAGAAGTCAGACGACTCTTGACAAGTTGCACTCTGACATGTCAGCGCACATTATTTAAAAGAACGTTTGCATTTTCGTCGCAAAGGTGCAAACCCATAACATTGAGATGGACTGCTCTTTGATTATCATCTGAAAATATAGAGCATCCATAAATGAAATGAATTTAAATATATACTAAAGACAGTGTTTTTTCACCATTTAACCATTATGATCTTGTTTTACCTCCATAACCATCGTCCACAGACTTCACCTGTGCAGTCACAAGTGTAAAACATGTTGCCTAAAAATCAACTAATTTTACCTAACAAACCTGTCAAACTAACTATAAGGGAAAAAGGGGAAAGTCGAAGCCAGTTCAACCCCAGCTCACATGGAAGAAACATGCACTGCTTTTACCACACTCCGTTCAGCTGCTCTCCATTCTGGTACATTACTGTAACCTTTGTAAGGTCCCTTATACAAACAGCAAAACATATCAGACCATCAAAATAACTTTGGTATTGCCTCTGATGCTGTCCACCGGGCTGTCAGAAGCAAATGAAGCTAGAAAAGCATTCGGTGGAGCATTGGCATTTCATTACAAGATTTATAACACATTCTTTCCTGTTTGACTGGTGTAAAAATCCACAGCGTTTTCATTCGGTGGTAAAAGAAAACATCAGAGGCACTAAAAGTTGCAGCCTCTCGAGTAAAGTATGTGACATATTGTTGCAGCAAACCTACTGTGGCGTCGTCTTCGAGAACAACTGGCTTAAGGACTGTTCAAGTCATGGTTGATGATGAGAAGTCTAATCCTCACAAACAAGTTAGACATAAGAATAATGTCACTCAGGCAGAGCTTTAAGAGATTTCACAGCAAGAGGCTGGGCACAGTTGCAGAACGAGAGGTTACAAATCACTCTATATGAAACATTTTAAACCACCTATACAGTGAAAGTGCTTTCATTTTTTTTTCCAAGTGTGTGAACAGAAGCGTGGAGTGTTAAGAGTTCTTGAAACTTTGGAGGAATGATGTTGTATTGTGACCTTTGCAGTTATACAGCTAGCAAAACTTTATGTAAAAATCAACCCTAAAGCTGCGTGTTCAGATAAATGGGTGGTACTTTAAAATCCCACATACTATATGTCGAGTGGGTCTTTTTCAGTGTCTTTCAATGACCGAAACATCCTCCTACAGCACCTACTCACTGAGCTGTGCTGGATCCCTGCTTATGTATATCCACTACTGCACTGTGCCATAAAGAATGCAAACCTGTGCACACCTCTTTCAATATTCTTTTCATTTATTATCATTTATTTTAGAGTCTACATGTGCTGGAATAGATGCAACGCTGGCATTACAGCAGAGCCGTACTACTTGTTTGGCTCATTTTGTTTGTTTCTTGAATCTACTTGTGTGGTTGTTATTTGTTTATTCATGTGCCCTATATTTACTGGTGATCCACACAGAAGGAGCAGTAATGGCATTGTTCTGGGATTTAATTCCTAAAGCAAAAAATGACACTGACACACAAGTGTTCACTCTACATGTGAATTACACCGCCCATCCAAAAGAGAGAGTGACACACTTTAGCTTTGATTACTACACGCATTCACTGTGGCATGATTTCAATCTGCATCAATTCTTGTATTGATGGAGAGTTGGACCGCTCTGCAAAGTCTTCTCCAGCACATCCCAAAGATTCTAAATAGGGTTAAGGTCTGGACCCTGTGGTGGTCAATCCATGTGTGAAAATGATATATCGTGCTCTCTTATTACCCTGACGCGCCCATCACTCTGGAACAGGGTAAATTTGCACTCATCAGACCACATGACCTTCTTCCATTGCTCCAGAGTCCAAATCTTTGTGCTCCCTGGCAAATTAGCCTCACTGACAAGTGGTTTCCTTAAGGCTACACAGCTGTTTAGTTCAAATCCCTTGGGATCCCCTTGCATTGTGTGTGCGGAAATGCTCTTACTTTCACTATTGAACTTAGCCGTGAGTTCTACAGTTGTTTTTCTACAATTTGACCACACCAATTTTAGTAGTTTCATCAATCTCCTATGTTTTTTGTTTTTTTTTTGCTTGATGCATACCAATAATTTGACTTCTTCTGAAACAGATTAACATCTTTCCACGACTATAGGTCGTGTCTTTCAACACGATTGTTTTAGGAATTAGAAGCTACTCAGTTAGGGTTAAATAACTTGTTGTCAGCTGTAAAATAATCATCCATGCAAAAATTATCCAATGGGAGGCTCTTACCTACTTGCTTAGTTAAATCCAGGTGGTAACTGTTTTTTGGATGGGCAGTATATTTTGTGCTGTTTAAGCTGGAAAACACTGAATTAGAATTAGATCCATTCCACACATGTAATAAGTAATATAGCTGTGACGTTGTCACATTTGATAATTCATTGTTGCATTTCTACACCAGCTTACAGGAAACAGCACAGCATCCTGTGCAAGCAAACTAGCAAAGGCATCTGCTAACGCCTTTCACAGAAATTCTGGAAAGTGCATGCATTTAAAATGAAAAGGGACAATTTCCATCTTTAGAAAGTGCAAGCAATTACATTAGAAAGTACAGTACACTAATTTAGAAAAAGCCCAGTTGTACCTGTAAGCTGGTCTTAACAGCCTGCAGTTCCTCTTAAGCTGCACATGGCAGTTTATTGTAATGACAGCAGTTAAATACCCTGGTGATTTGTGTGCCAGCGGTATTATGACTTATCCTACTGTACGTCCTGCTCTGAAGAGCTGGATGGAAGTGAGGTTTTAGGATCCAGTGTCAGCACAGCAGCTGAAATCAGCACACATAAACTAGTTCATCCTCAAAGGAGCAGCCATGAAACAGAGGATAAACCAAACAAGTGGTTAATGTGACACAGGAAGACCTCAGGGAGGGCTAACAATACACAATATTCTCTCAAGCTTAAAGCAGTTAATGAATATAGGCACTGTCCCCACTCCTGACCACACAATACATAACTGGACTGACAAGGTTCCACACTGTACGACACAGGGGACAAATAACCATGGCCCAAATTAGAAGCAGTGTGCTACGTATGTCAGATTTGTGCCTCATCAGCATTCTCTCCCTGTGGCTCTCCTTCTGCCACATTCAAGTTGTGTGTTTGAGATAGCGCAGTAAAAACCTGTGGGTTTTAGATGAAGCCTTGTAGTGTGCACTACAAAGATGTCTATAAAAGAGGGTTGGGAATTCACCATTTGACAAGTTAACTTCTGTAAACTAGTCAACACACAGGCTAGTGCTCCGTTAATCATGATTTAAGTATCACCAGGTATTTACTGTGCATACAGATAGAGATTTTCACAGTAGCTTTGCCTAAGAGTGGATGTGACCTGCATGTTGCATGATGCATAAATTAGTGTTGATAGAGGGTATATCAAAAAACTAAATATTTTTTTAATTAGGTCATAGTCAACCAGTCTGTTTGCAAAACAGCACTGATCTGGAACATTTTTTTTTTTCCAATGCATAAAAAAAAAAAAAAAAAAATCTAATTAGAATTACTTTTGCTGTATGTGTATAATGAAAAGCCAACTTGCATCCATTTGCAGAACAATAAACAGCTAATACGACTATGGAAATGACACTTACCTTAGGAGATGGAAAAATCAATCTGCATTTTATAATGGGGATCGGTTTCATTTGTGTATATGTGTGTGTGTTTGTGTGTGTGTGTGTGTGTGTGTGTGTGTGAATGCTATTTGTGTATCACTACAGCTTAGACACCTAGCAGCAGACGAGCTGACATTACAACAGCTGCGATTCCTGTTCACACAACAACGTTAGGTCTCACGATGTTGCGACTTACCTGTTCAGATGATTCTTCACAAGTGTATGATAAGAGACAGTGTTTAACATAACACAATATTTTATTTTTGGTGTAGAGAAAAACAAATATTCCAAAAATATTTATAGGAATCTGTAGAGCTAATACTGTAGCACAGTAAATGTCAAAGCAATAAAAGCAGGCAAAATCAAGGGAAATCTTATTTCAGAATGTAAGCGGAACACCTGAATGTCATATTATACAGTATTGTTAAACACTGTTATCCAATTAGTACAGCACACACGCATGACATTCAAGTTTCCCACACTGCAGTAATGATGACTTGCTAAATTTGGCTTTACTTCAGTAACCAACTTGAAAGAATCAAAGTTTTACCTTGAATGCTCAGCAGGGACCTTACAAGCCAAGCTTCCCCTTTTTGCCCTGAGGAGGAGAGTCAAATAGGAAAGATCAGAAGTCCACTTACCCCACAGGGAGAAGAGGTGAGGATCACAGCCAGGATGGGAGGCCCACAACACTGATCAAGCCTCACCCACAACCCCATACCCATAATTTGAACAATAACGCTGTAGTTACCCCAGGGTGGTGGTGGTTTACTGGAACTAGGACAGAAACTATTGTGTTCAGGTGCCCACGTGAGTCTCTTTTATGATTCCCATGCATCAAGCACAAAAGAAACAGGTGACGCAGTTAAAATGTGTGGATGCAAAGCAAAAGCGGGCACCTACCTTGAAAAGCTTTTAATAGTTGAGAAACCAATTAAAAAAAATATGCCAGTGGCTTTGTATACTTAATCAGCACAAGTATATAATGCCACAAACACTGCTGTCATAGTTTAATGAATTCAGAGAATTGAAAGGGTAGTACCTTTACTTTTACCTATGAGATTTGATGAAATGTTCCATGAAGAAAGCAGATTCCAGACAAAAAGGGAGAACAGAAGGAGAGGAAGACACTGATAAGTGTCATGGTCAAGTTGGAAAAGGACAGGGGAGAGGGGGAAGAGGCTTGATGGCTACATATATGTGCAAATTTATTAGAGGAAATGTCTGGCAGCAAAAGAGACTAAAGATGGAAAGAGGAAAGAAAAAAAAAAAACAATATGTGACATTGCTGCTCTGCTGTGTGATAAGGATATGCAGCAGCCACAAAAAACACAGAGAGGGGAAGACAGACTGTGTGACATGCATTACAGCAGCGGGGTCTGATGAGGATTAAGCTAAAAATTCACTGAGCTATTTTTCCACCACCATGCATTAGAACCTAATGATGTTAATGCCCATGTACACGTGTGCACACTCGAAGTACACATCATCATAAAACATCGGAATGTACAGTAGATGTGAATAATTAAAAAGAAGGAAAGTGTGGAGATGAATGACACAGCTACGCAGCGAGACTGGGGAGTAGAAAACTAAATGAGCTTGAAAAGGGGTCATATGAAAAAAAAGAGTAAAAAAAAAAAAAAAACGCTGGGAGAATAAAAATCAACTAGGTCATTTGAAAGAAGTTAAATGACAGCCCATATCTGAAGCTTCAAGCCTGAGCGTCGCACAAGATTTAGAGACACACACATTTCTGAGCACAATGGGAGCAGGAGGGACAATGGAGGAATGACAGGAAGAAAGGAACGGAGCTCATACCTTGGTCGCCCATCATCAGGTGTGCCAGACCTTAAAGGAAAACAAGAGCACAGTCAGAAGAGAACAAGGGATCATGGGAAGCTGTGTGACACTGACATGCAGGCATCTCTTTCAGAGCAGATGTCTGTGTTACTTGAGGAGTGTTGGTAAAAAAAGGGAAGAGTGGAACGGAGAGAAATAGAGCAGGGTACACAGACAGGGTTCACACGATGAGCATTCGGTCAACCAGAGCAGGTTGCAATGCATCATCAGTCACTTACTAGACATCATTTAGAAATCTAAATTCGGTTTGACCTTTTCTTTATTTTTTTTTATCATTCTTTAAGATGAGAAGTGCACACGCTATCATTCTTCAAACCACCGGGAGAAGAATCCCTAAGCACAAATACAGTTCAAGACACCTTTGACATCAAGTGTCCACATAACATTTGAGTCACAAAGGAAAAAATAGGATTGAACGTGATCTGGTCTCCGTGCTGTTTTAAGTAGCAATGAATACAAATTAACTTAAAGCTCAAATCTACAGTTTAATTAGGAAGCATTAATTTGATTGACAGTGTTAGGCGGTATAAGCCACGGACTATGCTGCTGAGGGTGCAGCGCTAACTGCTTAGTTTGGCTCGTGCATCCACAACCTCTCCATACTGCTCTAGCTTTCAGAGGATAGTTGAAGCCAGACAGCTAGTGAGCTACCTAGCCAATAAAAAATAGTTGTTGTTAGTATATTGTTTTATTCTTGATGTAAAATGGTGTTAAATGCCTGTAGTTTAGAAATATGGCAATAATCAGTTATTATGGTCATTTTTCTATGGCAGGATACTTACACTACAATACATCTGACATATTTACCCACTGAAAACTTGATGTACTTATCAGAGTGATTGTGAAACCCACATAGTCTACCACATGGTGTCAGCTTTCTGTATGATAGCAACTACCACAAACAAACAGTAAGTCAGGAAATAATGTGACAGGTTAAAATCTACATTCAGTTTTTTTCAATAATATATTGGGAACTTATTCAAATAATCAGTGCGTTGACATTTTAAATGAATGTATTGATACTGATTTGATGTGTAATGTTCTGTTTGTAGGAACTCTGATGGTTTCAAATCTCTAACAATACTTTAATTATCATTATTAGCATTATCAGCTAAGGAATAGCAATATTATTTATTTTTCACCTTTCTGATTTAGTCGGTTCCCTTTTATTGATGAAATTGCTGAATTGAATTACACCTGAGGTAAAAAAGTATTTACAGGTAACCAGTTGATAGATTAGAAAACCAGCAGTACTCCAAGGGTACTCAAAGTATCTACTGCTGAGAAGTACATAATTGCTAATCTTATTCTTAGACTACATAAAGGAAATAAATGCAGGTATTATTTAATCACCTATTCAGAGATAATTGTATTATTGATTATGATATTCTTTACAATACAGTATTTAATTTAGACCTACAATGAATAACAAAAGAAACCTTTTAATTTTCTCTTTTAATTGTCTTCATTAATCTAATTGTTTGACTGTGACAGTTACAGCATTTTCTGGAAAATGAACTGCATTAAGTTCCCAATATATAAATATAAAAAAGACAAAAACAAAAAAGACATAACCAACAATGAACAAACTTACCACTCCAGTCAACACCATAATCAACTCAAAGCATTTGCCTACATACATTCATTTGAGAAGCCGTAGCTGTGACAGTGTTTGTGCATACGAGACATAGCAGGACTACACTAATGTACCCACCTTGAGTATAGTTGTCTTCTGGAAGCACGGACAGGTAAAGAGAAAGAGAGGGAGACATTCATTAAGCAGCATGCAGACTAGTACTGGCCATTGCATGTCGTAACCATGCAAGGCATTAAACATCACATGCAAGTGACCTATTGTAACCCCTGCAAGGGAAAGGCTGATTTATGCATAGGCCCTTTTTTTTCTAATCCCCCCATTTCACTCATGCACTGACCTGGAATACAGGACAGTGTTATACCTGAATGAGCCACTGAATATTTGATTTAAGCTCGAATACACTGGCCTCTGGCATCACTATTAAATTGTGGCAGTATACTGATGAACCAGTATAGATAATCAGGTATACTGTGGTGAGGGGGTGATAAACACATCTTATTATGTTAGTCTCATCAAATGTTTTATTTGCTTGACTTAGAAAATGTGATAGACTTCGTTTTTGGTATCAGTAACCATTTAATTCAGCCAAATCATGTGCAGTTTTTCCTTAAATGAAAAGCTGCTCTACACCGCATGTGATGAAATGCATTGCAAGAGAAAATAACCTAACTAAATAGAGTTGTGGTAAAGCAATGCCTCTAAGGTTTCAGAACAAGTAGTGGGGGTCTTGTGTTACTGGAACTCTATTCAGGTGATTTGGTCACAGTACAGAAAGCAATGACCAGTGAGCACATATTGGCAATGCAAAGGGAGATTGCCTTCCAATTGAAATGGCCCTAACATAATTTTGGCAATCAAAGTGAGGTTTGTGGAGGTGAGAAAACTGCCATGTAAAATCTGTCACTCTAATAAAGGAGACTGAGAGAAGAATTACATGTTGGTAGAGTAGAAACGTGAGGTAAATGGCATGCTACCGGTGGGGAAAATTAATCGGTTTGACAAAATGATGTGACTGGAAACATGCAAAACCAATAAAATGACAGTGTGTGGGGGCCCATAGACCGCCTATAAAAAGAACAAAAACAGTCAGTCAACAGCTCTGTTCACCATTAAGTGATTAAGTGGCTGGAGATATCTGAAGTTTCCAGGTTTAATATTTAAATTTACACAAAATGTTACAAATAAAAAAAAATGATTTGATGATGAAACTATTGATATTATTACTTTTTTCATTTTTCAAGTAGCATGCAATGTCTAATCTATATTTTTACAACAAAACATGTCCCTGTATCAATCCAGTTACTCCATGCGGCCGGAAAGGCACAAAAGCCAAATTATCACTATTAAATAAACTCCTACCTCTTTAACATGGTTTCTTTCCCAGATACAAGCGATTTTATGACCCAAAACTTACCATCACCATTGGTTCCCCTTCCAAAACAGACATCATGCACAAAAAACAATCATCATTTTGTGAACAAATTACATGACCATGAGACAGTTCACTGCTTCAGTTGGCAAACACATGGCAAGAACGAATTGATTAAATTTTGTGTTTTGGGTGTATTTGAGTTGCATATTTTATTTTGAAGTAGTGAGTAAAATAGCAATTAAGAAAACAGCGATTAACAATAACTTTCAATCATGAATTTTGCACACAAACGTGTGTAGCGTAATTCTAATTTCACTCCGTTAAACTGTGGGCAATAAGTGAACCCTCTGCCCTAAGTTTAACAGTTTGGACATGAAGATAAATGAGATTGGGCTATGAAAGAAACTACACAGGGCACTTTGTTCACAAAAAGTTAGCTAGATGATGAGAAGCATGTTACTGAAAAAGCATTATGACAAGGCAAGCATGAAGCTAGAAGTTGCAAAATGACCAAATGAGAAGAAAAAAGAAAAAGAATCAAGAGCGTTTGCTGATGTCAAGACCCCAAACACAGACGGTGAGTTATGCGTTTTACTCCTCATACTGCATTTCAGTTCAGCAAGTAGTTATTGTGCAATTACCACAGTATTTTGGTGATTCCCTTCCTCTATTCATCTATAATCCAAATTGACTTAAAATCGTGAAACATTTGGAGGGACAATGATTTTTTTTTTTTGTAATTATTGTAAAGTTTGAGAAGCCTGCAGCATACAGCATTGCTTACATTTAAACATACAGTATCTGAGCACAGTAGAGATGTAATGTAAACCAAAACACGTTTCCAGGTCCGTTAAACAAGAAAACAGATTATCGGCGCTTAGAGAATTGAATTTAAAGGGTTTTGCTACAGCCATTTATGCACATTCTGACTAGTGGTATAACTCATTATTTTGACAACAAACCAAACATCAGCAGTTCTTTGGTGGAAACAATACGCAAGGTTTTATTTGGTAGTGTTTAAAAGAAAAGGAGCTTTCCTCTAACAGCAGTATCACCTGACAGAGACCATTAAAACAAGTCCCCTATCACATACACGGATACACATATACACACAAACACACACGCACACACATTTTCCTTCACAAATGTACCCAGCTGGTTACATCCTAATCCAGAGACGTAAATCCATTTAATCCCCTTCAAAAAGTGATCCCAGTGCAATTGTGCTGGTAACACTACACCGAAATGCACTCAACAGTCTATCACACAATCTGCATGTCTGATGGCCGTGTGTTGTTGATCATGCACATAATGTATGGCTCCAATGAAACAATTACATTATTATTCAAACTGATGCCTCACTGAATTAAATCTAGCATGCTGTACCACAAAGAAAAATTAAAGGATGGCATATACAGTGAATCTATGAATCCGTTGTCCTTTCTGTTGCATTTGCCTCCTGTGAATGGCTGATTCTGACACGTCAACACATCCTTGATGCTCTGACTGTGATAACTGATTCACAGTGTCAGTGATCGTCAGTAGGAAGCCAAAGTAGCAGCACTTAATCTACTATTATACACCACACTGACTACCATCAGCCAGCTCAACAAAATGTCATTAAGACATACATGTCTGTCCTGTATTGTGTCTGAAGAGACACGGCGTGAGCAGGGAGGGCTCCGGGTGCCACTAGATTTCACATAAGGGAACATGTGTCACATTCAATAGACACAACTTCCAGCATTAGATATAATTCAATTTTCTCTGCCATTTGACAATTTTAGAACATCTTGTCTGCCCGAATCAACCTTGTGTCTATTGCTCTTAACATCATCAGCACTGCAGCGAGTTAGGTTTGTACAGTTTTTTCTGCCTCTATTATTGAATTGTTGCAGATGGATTTACATTCTAGCACTTCCCACCAAGTAAAGGTGGGAAGACTTTTGGGGTAATGCATGCAAAATTCAATGAGTACCGCTTCTGACATTTTCTTCTAGTCTTCTTAACTTATTATTGTTTGCTTACCGTCAAATACAACAGTAAACAAAGTTGTACCAAATTTACAGAGGCACTAACGTGGTAAAATTGTTGTTGGGTTTTCTTTTCTGTTCCATCCACACTCCGTGGAAAAATAACAAAAAAACATCCAATGTCACGGTAACATTGAGACGCTGAAATGATTTGGGTATTTTGTCAAAATGACAAAGGATTCAACTCCACATCACCACAAATAAGGTAACAAGCCACCACCCACCCAGACTGCCACTTAATTAAAATGACCCACATGAGGTAAACGTCTATACACGCTGACACTATCTATCCACTACAGCTATCATAGTCATCATTCAAAAATGTCTTTCTGTTTATTTTTTTTCTGCTGTTTGCTCAAAGCGTACCTAATTGAGTGTGTAATAGCAGATTTAACCCACCTGCTTTGAATATTACTCCATTATTCAGGACCATACTTTGTATGGGTGCCACAGTAGGCGGTTATCATGTGAGGGACCATCATTATGGCCACACTGATAAATGTGGAGTGGACCAGATCAAGGCAGAAATACTACAGGGTTAGGTTTAGGACTTAATCTTGATTTGCAGTAAAATAGTGATTTACTAAAGAATAAATAGTGGGAAACAAACCGCTGTAGCCCACTTCAGTGTATGTTGCCCAACCATCAACCCCGATCTCTTCCCTACACCAAGACAGTATGTTTTGTTCCTGTTTTAATTTCTATTGCTTAATTCCAGGCTATAGGTTTTAATAATAATTATCTTCTGATCAACAGATAGGTGAATGTTGCGCCTACTTAAGCACAAGTATGCAAGATCACAACCGTAATAGCCATTTAATGGTAGAAAATGAATTTAAGATAAATAGCTCCTAGAAAGCTGTGTATTTAAAGAAGAAAATCTGAATGAAAAAAGGTTTGACACCAAAAATAGTTTGTGTTCATGTTCTGCATCTGTAATAGTTCAATAAATGTAGTAGTTATTCAGGGAACAGCATTGTGCTCAATTGGTCAACTAGACAGTCAGAATGTGAGACAGTCACTTAAATAAAGACATGTTGTATAATATGTGAAATGTACAGCATTATCAGTGTAACTGAATGAAAAGTAATGATGTTCAATATTATGAATTATTAAGCAACTGACACTTCCTAATGAAAGCAGTTCAATTCTATTTTAAATAGCCTCAAACCGAAGCAGTTTTTCACACCAGCATTTCTAAAAGTAGGTCACCTACCATCATCGTTCATTGTGCAAAAGCCTAAACTCAAAGTCTCTTTGCTAAAATTCTATGTGAATATTTGGACATCGCTTTAAAGATGCCGCAGAGGTCTTTGCAGATTGACAACTACAAATAATAGTAAGAAGAGACTGCAGTCATACTGCTCTGTGCTATCAGGAAACAACATGCTTGTGTTTGCCATCTTGGTAGTTCAGTCTGAAAGAGAAGGGAAATGTGCAAACACGACTTACTGGTGTTTAGGAGACGGTTTAGCAAATCACGAATTAGCTTCAAAGGGCTTTATAATATGTACAACATACAAGCCAGCCTAATCTCTAATTTATGATTAACAAATAATTAAGACACACTCCTGTTCACTATTTAATCACTGACAGCAGGATGTTCCTCTGTATCTCCACATTGTTTCAGATAATCCGGATGATGTCATCGGGCTTGTTTTTCAGCGCTGTTTCTACCAACTAAACAGTGGGAACTCCCTTTGACAAGTAAACAGAACTTTATGTGATCTTTGAATTAATTTTGCAATACTGAAGTGTGGTATCTTCTGACAAAAACACATCCAACACTATTTAAAAGGTCTGTAAATTGTGCCTTTAAAAAAGCGTTTGTTTATTTTTTTTAATCAATTTTTCTTCACTGTTATTAATCCGGGGATGCTATTGTCATCACCATATGAGCAATAACAAAGTTAAATAAAACAGCAGTAGTACAACAGTTGCAGGAAAGCTGCTCTAAAATCCCCTGTTGCATAGGTGCTTTAAGGGAAAATGTAAAAGCCTTGCAGCAAAGGTCAGAGCTGCCAGTGGATCGATTTGTTGTTAAATTACAATTTGGACCAAATCAAGAGTAATGACTATAAGTGAGGGCTCATCTCTTAGTAGCACAGCCTAAGCCCAATGCATCTATCTAACAGTGGAGTGTTAGTGGCATTACAGAGCTCACCATCTCCCTCATTATCCTCCTCGAGCAACAGAGGGAGAGCGAGAGAGGAAACGGGCCGAGTGACCAGCCACTCTGATGGAAATTGATAGCTCCCACAGCTGTGGCTACAGTGCACAATTTCTACTCTTGCCAGCTGAGTTGGTCGGTGCTGCCACATGTACGCTTCCTAAACAATCCACTCTTCATTTCACCTAGATCACCCCACTGACACCGGATTCCTCAAAATGTGACAGTGTCCAAAGGCCTGACGTGCACATAGTTCCACATTCATGCTGACTGACTACTGAACAAAAACACACCACAGTGAGCTTAGATTTGCGTATTGATAATTTAGTTTTTATCTGCCTCAATGGTAATCACAGACTTATTAAAAGAATATTTCACATATTTTCATCTTCATTTCTCATGAAAGTGGTCCACACGCAGACATTTGAAAATATACAGTATATCTTGTTATTTTTTTACTAATTAAATATACTCGAACAGTCTTAGTGTTGGTGATTTAATTAATCTTATCATGCAGCTACTTTGAGGCTCTGTGGACAGATGGTGTGTGGACAAGATATTCCAATCCAGATATTTCCATAGAGACACACCAAACAGAGAGGATTGTGGGAGCAGATGTGCTTCGCTCTCCTCTCCATTCTTTCAGATCTTGTGGGTTGGAATGATCCAATAGGATAATCGGAGCAGCTTATACAGTAGTTCTAGTAACCTTAATCCCAGGATTGATGAAAAAGTATTACAGATGTGGAATGAATCTTTTTTGCGATGCAGTAGCTGTTAAACACTTGAGTATTACGCCTGGCAGTAGAATTAAGAAATCAATGTAAACTGAAGTATGAGCTCAGCTTATTTGTAGCTAATTATAAAAGATCTCACTGTTTCATGATGAAGCAATATACACAAATATATTGTGCCATTGGTAAAATAAGAAAACAAGTATTAGTAAAGCACAGTGAGCATTAAATATACCGTATAAGTTCTAAGTTCAGGTAACATTAAGCTACATCCCTACATTATAAATGAGAAAAAAATAAATAACAATACACAATAACTGTAAAAGAAATGATTCATAGCAGAGAAATCTGCATTAGCTGCAGTATTGTTTTAATCATTGTATTATTATTATTAGGATGAAGTTATTGCAAGAGGGAGTATTTTCACACTTTAGTTAGAAAATCTCTTTAAATGTGACACATAACCTGTACTACACTATAGTTAAATCTGTTTTTTTCTTTTTTTTTGTTCTGTTTCAGTTGCAAAGAGCTTCACAGTCACGAAGACTGTTCCAGAAAACTGATTTGTTTCCGCTCTATCATTAGCATGACAGCCTTCAAACTATAGCGGTGCACTTTCGGCTTGTTTTTAGTATTTCAAACAAGTCTCGTGAAAGATGATGCCCAACCAGTAGCATCAAAGACAACTTATGTTCAAAGTGAAACTATCATCTACAGCCTGGAATTTAAAGAAGCAAATTTTCTCTTCTAAACAGCTCGATTCTGTATCTGTCTGAGGGAGATCAAACCATTCAGATGGCACAGAAAAGCTCCAGCAATTATGCAAAGTGAAGTATCCTTCAACACAAAACATACAGTAGTTATGAATAAGGATGTTATCTATGATAAACAAAGAAGAAAACTTCTTTAAAGGCATAATTCTGCCAGATGTCAGGCATACACTATATTACTTTATGGTAACGGTGGAAAATTAGCTGCATTCAATCAATACATTTAGCATCTTATATACTGTGGGCTCCATATTCCAGCTTAGCATGCACCGATAACAAGTATACTGTATAGCCCAGTTTAATACAAATGCGTTTGTGTGTGTGTGTGTGTGTGTGTGGCATGGGTATTCAGATGTGTTTATTTGTGCTTTGGGACGAATCCCGTTAAAGGAGGAGTTGGGTGTCAAAGAATTTCACAAACACCCTTTGACAGTCGGGAGCAGTTGTATTTAAACAAGGCAAAAATCCTCTGGGAAAATCCCTCTAATCTTTTGATCCCAATATCTGTCTTTGGATTCACAGACAGCAGTATACTATTAATCTGCTTTTGTCTGAGTGAAGCTGCAGGAGGCTTCTAGACAGAATGACACTCTTAGAGATACCAGCGAGGTCCCATGGTTTGCGCTCACACAATGACAGACGTGTGGAAGGGAGCGCTCATTCAGATTAAGATTTCATCTTCCTACACAGTATGTCTCAAAACAGCCTAATTTATATATGTAAACACGAAGAAAGCAACAGAATCATATCATATGCCCATATAATGTATGAAACTACTGTATGTCATTCACATTAAGCCACCAATAGAAATCTTTAAGAACTAGTATTGCTTTCTACCAAAATCATAATTAACCAAAGTTATTTTGACTCATCATGTATTTTCCAGTGTACAGGTCTGAAAACTAATAAGTTGATCCAAATTGATCCTAAACTGGATTCATCTAAACTTCTCCATCATTACCAAACATTACCAGAACCTTTAGCAGCACACGGAACAAAATATTAACATTAGCTAGAAGATGTTTTCCTACTACTGCATGAAACTACCCTGTGATTTTTATTTCAAAGTCTTAAAACATTAATTAATTCTCTATCAGATAATTTTTTCTCTAGTTCAGTTGTTCAACCATCCCTAAACATGCCCACTTCTCCACTCTGTTGTTGCTTTCAGTATGTGAAGCTGAATGGTCCTTGGGGATACAACTTGGCACAAAATGTGCAGTACTGACTTGAAGCATAAAGCCAGAATGTCAGCCAAACAGAAATTTCACTTTGAATTGATCTGCTTTTTCATACAAAACCACACGGTGTTCAGATGCAGAACACGTTTCCTGCTTGATGTCCTGCGCAGCTGGTGTGATATTAGAAGGCACAAGTCCTGCAATATTCAGGATAGCACAAGGACTGGCTTGGTGCATTAAGATAAGAGATCCTCTTTACTGTATTGTTTAACACTAGGAGTCTATCTTTCAAAATCACTGGAGCCAACATGTTGCATTAAAACTGCAACAATCAACACTTTATTTGTAACAATGTATTAAATCAATGTGCATAATGTGCAAGGCGTCGAGTGTAGAGACACTCTCTATCAGAAGTTGTGCAGTTTCCTTCAGTTCTACTAACCCTTTTAGCATCTTTTAGGTCATAGTTTTGATTTTATGGACTACACGTGTATAATTTTGGTTCACTGTCACCACTCACATGTCCTCTGCAGTCGGCTTTGGTCATTTAAACAACTCTAATACACCAAACCATGAACAGGTACATTTAGCAGCTGGTAAACATAGACGATTTAGCTCATTTAGCTACTGATGAGACAGATTTTTCCCTCAGGAGCTGGTTGAAAGTAAAACAGAGCTTAAGAAAGGAGAGATTAAAATTAAACACTTGGACTAACATTTGATTCCAAATGAATAATAATGTTTCTCTGTGTCTACTGGATGCTCACAATATCAACTTTTTCATAGATTGCCTTCAAGTGGCAAAAAATAACGAACTGCTGTTTTCATTTCTGCAAGAAAGACTCTTTCACCTGTTCAATCAGGCAAGTAAAGTTGTAAAAATACTAATATTTACATCACGACTGCAGGAACAGCTACACAAATTCTTGCCAAATGCATTGCATTAGGCAAGAATTTCCTGTTATCAAAAGAATTTCTTCTCAACTTCAGAAGCCATTCCAGAAAAGAGATTCACCAGTTTGCTCTAGTCATACCTAAAATATTTTTCTGCAAAAAAAATAATCAGATGCTGGTTCAGCAAGTCGTCTATGAAGGTACTATCTGACTTATTAAAATGTAAGCTGGAGACTACTGTGAAAAATGCCTCTCAACCCAGTGCCAGCATTAAATTTGCACTATGACATTTAATGGCTCCTCCATTTCCACATAGCAAGTGGTGTTATAGCAGGTGGCAAGCCATCATTATAATGTAATATAATATTACGTAAAACACCACCTCTATTGTAATCAAGGGGTTGCCAAAGTGGTCACATTTCAAGTTCTACTGGCAGGACATTTTACAGAGCGATCCCATTACCACCAATGAAAAATCAGTTAGTGTAAGACAGGCCTGTTCGAGAAATCAGTGTCATAAAAAACCACTCAAAAGGGGCCGATGACATACAAAACAGAATCTATCAGTCTGATGCATATAAAAATTCCCTTCTTTATGCAACAAATACTGACAGTACCACTTTCAGATGCCCTGCCAGATTTTTAATTTATGGAAATATTTTTAAATGAATTTGTGACACTGTAAAATCACGTTTAGCATTTTCGTCTGTGAAAATACATCACAAAGACAAAGGCATGATCAGATCACCTATGTTGCTCTACAAACCTTCTTTAATACAGCACTAAGACACAAATCTGTTGTGATGTTTTGTTCAGTGATTCAAACCTAACCAAGGCTAGTTGAAGATTATTATTCAAGTATGAAAATAGGTGATGTAATTTCAAAGACTGTAGCGACACTTAGTCTAGAGTATTGTGTCATCATCACAATCAAGTGTCTGATATGTTTGTGCTACAGTGAGTGATGTTAGCTTCAGGAACTTCTAACTGTAACTTCACAAGAGCCTAGAAGCTATGCTCTCAGCTAAAATGAATGATAAAGTAAGTAGAGCACAATCACAGTTATATACTATATCCAGTCAGAGTTACCCTGTGAATAATGTAATGCACAATAGTTGAGGTCTGTCCTACTTTTTTTATACATGGACTGATTTATGTTTGCCTAATGTATGATGAAATAAACATCATTCCATTTTTATCATGATAAAATATGGAGCTTTGCAATGCATATTTGTTATTTGTCTAATGAGAGCTAAGAGGACAGATTCGGGGAAAACGGTGGCCATAGAACAAGTGCATTTAAATAATTGTTTTAACCGATCAAAGGGATTTATATGTGCGTGTGAGTGCGTGTGTGAGGTCATGCAATGTGCAAGCTTGCCGTCGGACAGGGGAGAGTTGACAGGTCTGGTGGCAAATCCTGTAATCCTTTCATTTGGTCAAAGTAATACAGCAGCATTTAAATTGGTTAATGGCAGAGTAGATTCTAAAATACAATATATAATATTTAACATTTGAATCAATGTATGGGCATTAAGTACAATTAGAAGTTTATATCTTTGAATTTGATCCCTTTTGCTGAATGTGAACTGTGATTCTGACTGGGATAACAGTCACTACAGGCTGGACCACTAGTTTTTAAGGTTAGTTTAAATTAATAACCCCCCCCCCCCCCAAAAAAAAATCATCCGTGAACAGACATTTGCAGCAGTTGTTCTTGCTTTCCCCTGTTGGCTTCTGGATGGTGAGAAAACAGCAATACTGCATTAGCTTGGGGTGGAAAAACATCCCTGTACTTGCTGGAATACTGAATTAGCTGTCAAAGGTAAAATTTGGTGGATGCTTTCATCCAAACTGTCTTAAGGCACGATGAGTTCATACAATTTCTGCATGAATGGCTCCAGAGGGAACTGAATCTCTACATCTTGCAACGTTAGTGCCATGCTGAAATGAGCTATAAGGAGCTACCAGCCTTCTTCCTTGCAGCCTGTATTACCAAGCTGTATATTTTCTGTTGTCTAACATCATAGCAGACAAGAACATAAAGTCTGGTTGATGTAAAGAACATGAACTGACAGTTTGACGTTGGTTTAGCTGAAACACATTAGAAGCACCCAAAACACAGTGTGAACTCATAGCAGTTGGCTTTTTTATCCTTTTTACAGGCGCAGCTGTCCGTCTTGTTCTAGTTCTGTTCTGGCCACATGTAGCTGGTTTTCTAATGCACTAATCAATAATTTTACATTAACTATTGATCAAATGACTATGGGTAATGTGAGAGGGGATGCTTGTAGGAACAAACCCATAGAGAATAGTCACCTGACTACAGTTCGCTTTTCTCTACAGATTCTTTCAACATCATTCTGCTAATTGTTTTGATTTTATAGCTCGCACATGTATTTACTATGAGGATGCCCTTTAAGAAATAAATATGAAGTTTAGTGCATGCATACCTGTATTAGTACGAATGGAATACACACATTTCTGTGAAACACTTGAAGACATGCCTATAAAACATATATACATGTGAAATGTGTGCTAACATACATGTGGAATCTCAGTATATGCAGAAGACAATTGACTATATCTGGAAGGTGGCCAGCTGTCATTCAAATCAAGAAGAAGGAGAAAACAGAGAAATCAATACATCATGGGCTGTATTTATTTCTTCCAGTAAATCAAATAAATGTTATGCTGAGTTTTGCCTGCTTGCTGCTATCTGCAAGGACTGGATTCATTGAACCACTGTGTCAATTAGTGACTAATAATTACCTATAGATGTGAGTGATTTCTTTATTATACAAATTTAAAGTTATAAAATGAGATGTATTGATAAAAAGTCTTTCTCTTTTGTCGCCATTATGCTGCAAGACAGATTCTTATAAAATTCATTCTTAGTGCATATTCTCAAAATGGCCTTTGCAAAGTCAATAGGCTTCGTCAAACTGGGGTTTAAATGTTATTACTGTTGAATAATAACAATAATATTAATACTTAACAAAATCTGAACCAGTACACACTGACAAGTGCAGTGCCTTCTTCTCTTACAATACTTCCAATCATTCACCTTTCATAATAAAAGTCCTGTGTGACTTGATTAACAGTTGACTACTTTGCGTTTCCAGATATACTGAGATTTCACATGTACATCTACACTTGTTTCACAAGCATGCTTGTATTTCATATGTGAAGTATGTGAGTGTGCCTGTCTCACACAAGTATGTCACAGGTGTGTATGCACACAACAGATTATTTATTTCCTCATGGGCCCACCATAATTTACTTTTGCCATTTACTTTGGTTCACTCTCTTATCGACTCCATGTCACGTAAACCCAGTGTGCACTGCCTGCCAAGACCCAAACAACAGACATTAGGGACTAACTAGTGACCAGAGTGAAGTATTTAACAGCTAAAGATTTCCTGTTAGAAACTTTAGTAGAAGTTGTATAAGTTTTGTCATCAGATTGTTGCACTGTCCACTAGCCAAAAATAATCTTCTAATCCTTGGCTTTATTTTAGAAAACATCCACTATCAGCCTCACTAGATATGTTAGATCAGTCAGCTACCTATGGACAACAAATACAGATGGTGACATTACTCACTGCCTCTCACTCTCAGACAAAGACCTTTTAAACTCATTGTTACACTCGTGAATGGCAACGATTGGTTGAACGTGTGAGAGGACAATGTAACTCTAATTGAGTGCCTGCTTGCATGTTTTGCTTAATTCCATCAAGCAGTGCAGACGTATAAAAGAGAGAGAGGTTTCAGTCCCACGCTGTGCTTTGTGGTTGTCTTGGGTGACGGCAGCAGACAGCTCTACTGACAGATTGTTTGTTAGTCTTTGAAGCTTCTGCTGCGTAATCTTGTGGATCTAATGACTTCAGTTTAGTAACCTATACTTTCTCTTCCAGGGTGCGAGTTGGTAAGCGAACAGATGCACAGATGAACAGTGAATATTAATATTCAGGTTTAGGTTCAGGTGCTGCTCACTTTCTCACTGTTTTGCCGCCCACCATTTTGAAACTCAATTCAGGGCAACTGCAAAATGTGGAAAAGTGTCTCTTTTATCACTATAGCAGACTAAAAATATAGGATTAACTACATAAGAGTTTTACCCAATTTATTTATGCATTCAATACACAGATCTCTTTATACAATAACTGCTTTTATATCAATCGTCTTAATGCTAAATTATTAAGAACATAATTAATTAGTTCTTTAATCACTAGCTTAAAGTTAAAAACACATAAACACTGAAATACTTCAATTAAATTGATAGATCACCAGCCTTCTGGTGGTTATAGAATGATACCATCAAATGAGCTGATTACTTTCCTTAATTTAATTACAACCACTGTTTCTGCCTAAATATGTGTAATGATTTGTATCACGCAATTTGATTTTGTCTGTCGTTGTTCTCCTCCTGTCTTACTGAGTGACAGGTGCATTTGTAAACACACAGTTTATTAAGCTAGTTTGTCCTAAACTCATAGCTGCAGAGCAACAACCCAAGACTAAAACTGAAAATGGGCTTTTAGTAGGTAGGAGGGCAAAGTCACCAATTTACATTTCATAACTGAATCCATAAATGTGAACATGAATATGCTTAATGCCAAGGATCTATGTTGCGAATGCAAATGTAAAAACTAGATAGCGCCTATGCACATTAAATATTTTAGTGATAAACAAAGATGTGTTATCTACTGTATGTCTAATCTCTTTGGTATTAGCACTAAAGTATGATAATCAGATCGTTGCTTATACATTGTGTGTAAAGAATGATGAGTAAGTCATTGCAGTTTCCTATAGTATCATAACTTTCCTGACATAGACCTCATAAACAATTCATGAGAATGCATTTCGGTTTACAATATGTAAAATAATCTTCTAAAGAGAGAAACTCAGTTGTCATGTTTGGTTTTCCACTCCTCTCTGCTGAAACAAGCACCTTCTCTCCAACTGTAAGCAAAGCAAAAACATGCCAAGCGAGCTCTTGTAAATTCCCATATACACTTAACTAAGAAATTAAGAAAATCTAAAGTGTAATCAACAAATGTCAAATGTCTTCTTTTCTTTTATCAAATACCAAAAGCAAAGCGTGTTGTAGCACAGCAGACCAACTGATAGGTTGGCCAGCCTTTTAAAATCGGTGCGGAGGGTGGAGAGAGGTTGGATTTACAATGAAAATCTTAAATGCTGACATGTAATATACAGAATGTATGGTAGTGGGTTAATGTGATAAATCCTGGCAAAATGAGACTATAGAGAGTTTACACTTTGAACAATAAAACAATAAATATGTGACAGATATATTTTTACTTCCACACACGATTTTTGATCTACATTTATTCAGGCTGTTTTGATGCTGTACGGAAATGCAGCCTGCTGTTTCTCACTGATGTGGAGTAGTTCACGTAAACAGAGGCTTTATGCTGCCCTGCGCTGAAAGCATGTCACTGAACCACAGCAACGATCATTCACTGTATCAACGCATGATGAGCCCGTGCTTCTTCTTCCATTGCATTAACACCGCCAACAAAACCTGAATACAGCAAATAAATAAATAAATAAATAAGTAAATAAAGCATTGCCTGTATAGTATGCGGAACATGTTTTAATTAGTGGTTTTATATAGTTGCCTCAATGACGAATGGCAATCAGATGTGAATATTGTATGCTGCAATGCTAAGTTATCCAAAGCTGCCTTAATGAGCTTATTGTTAATAAAGGATTCGTCTGCTTGACTAAAGATACATGAGCATATAAAATGAAGGGGACATTGGATATGACCGACATTAGCCTACATGTTAAAATGAGCGTCAAAGTCCATGTTTGATTAAACTTGAAAAATACATACACACTCCCACCCCTCCCCCATCAACATTCTGTATGACCAACAATCTCCCTCTTCCCCACCACAGCAGTAAGCTGCCAACCTGTGGGAAGCTCTGCACCGAATGACCTGAATACTGATACGTTTCATTACAAGCAGCACTAAGGACGGTAACTAAAAGAGAGGCTGTGATAATATGATCACAATTTTAGGCCACTACAGAGAGATACTATTCATCCTACCTAGCTCAAAGAACCCCATGTTCTTTTTGTGTATTGTTTAGCTGGGTATCGAGCTCTTTTATCCTCTCGCATATCACTGCTGATTTTCTTTTTATGCTGTGAGGATGATTAAACTATGTAGACCTGCAATTCTGTTAGAAGTTGTGCACCACTCATTTTACAGATTCAGCTGTTTCCAAAAAGGATGTGATAATGACAATACTTCTGTATGTTTATAGGCACATTAAAGCATCTGTGTCTTAATAACAGCACCGAAACATCCTGTGATGCAAAAACCTCGCCCTGTTTGGTTTTACACTTCCTTTTGTTGTCGACTACATGGATTTATTGGACACTTTTGACTGCGCTGTTGAAAGTCAATGACATCATTCATGTTTACTCCTCATGGCTAGATGATTACGCCTTCTCTTGTATTTGAGGTAAGCCATTGGAGATGGTGTTTCATAGGTCAACCAATCCCCACAGACCTGTTTGATAAGAATGGAAGACGCCTTTGGGGATGGAAAATGCCTGCATATTTTGCTAATGAGGCCTTGCAGGATAGTCACTCGTTACAAACAACCGTATTGCAGATTAATGGCACACTTCGTAAAACTAACTAACACAAACATATGGCTTTAGCCTACTAGAGGAAGGGAATGCATTAGGCTACTTGAGGACTGATGGTGATTACAATAGGGTACTTAAATTTGTAATTTATTTGTATTGACCACGTTGACTGGCTACAGAGGATGTGTTGCACCAACTGTATGATCTAAACTGAATCCACATGACTTACCTTCACTGCAGTCCTTTCCTTGGAAGCCAGTCTGGGAGCAGTCACATGTTGGTTCGTTGTTAATTAAACTGCAGACTCCTCCATTTAAGCACATGTTGGCTGTACCACAGAGGTCCTTTAAGACCCCTTCACTGCTGATCATTACAGACTCCGTGTTGTTGACCTTTATGTCTGTTATCCATCCAGTGAAAGGCAGCTGATCCCTGACCGCAGCTGATGTCAGTCGTAACGCCACAGACCGTAATTCCGGTGGTATTCCACCAACAAACAAATGGCTGAAAACAGTCATATCCCGTCTTTTTGACTTGACCTCGACCCACTTTATCTCACTGTCCACCATCAGGGTTGTGTTCTTAAAGTTTCTCCTTATCGTGACTGCGTGCCATTGGCTGTCGTTGACTGCTGTGTCAGATATGACAGTCGCAGGCTCGGCACAGAAAATGGAGAAGCGAAGGCTGAGTTTACCATTCAGTATGAGAAGTTCTAAGAAGTCACAAAATCCCTCATCGTCGAAGTAAACTAGCAGCCCGTGGGCACTCTTCGTTTTCATGTTGAAGCTCATTTCACTTTCGCAACATGCGTTCCACACCGGAAACCTAGCCCACTGCCCCTCAGCACCTGTAAATTCTAGACACGTACCTATTTCTACAAAGCAGCAAATGAGCAGCCCAACCCATATGATATGGGCACCATGTGGCTTTTGTAAAACCATTGTGTGATCACGAGTTCAGTGTAGGGAGACGGGGACTATAGGGCTGAATTTACTTAGGAGAGTCTTTGCTTAAGCAAGAAGTATGATGGGTAAAGAGTAGACTGATATATGACTGTCTACATGAATATACAGATGTGAACTGATGCATTGCAAGACAAAACATTAGCTTTAATATATTTGCATAGCAATAGGCCTGGCCAACGCTTATTTCCTGGAGCAAATACCATTACCTTGCACTGCCCAGGCCACTGGCCAAATCTCTCACTCTTTGCACCAAAATAGTTTGAACTGTTTAAAGGTCCTCTCTGCCATGGCTTTTTAGAGCAAAGTGACAGGGATTCAAATATCCATTGGGCACACTCAGTCTAATTTATGTAATTATGGAACAGTCCCTTCTGGTGCCAGTTAGAGTGTGCACGGTTTCACTTGAGTTGAAATGGCAGCTTTAATCTTCATGTTCATGCCAACATTCTTTGGCGGGTAACTGGAAGCCTTGCTCGGGGCTTTTCACTTTGCATCCTGTGTAGAAACCAGAAAAAAAAAAAAATGCCATATGGAGCCACGGTGGCTGATAAGCTCAGCAAAAGAAGCTGTCTGTCTGTCAAGGCAGTCCTCAGTCCCAAAGCTCCCTGCAAAAGAAAAGCAAATTCAATACAGTATCGCCATTTCTCGCCATATCCATTTCCAAATCCACTTTGGCCAAAAGCCTTTAATCAAAAGTATCAGAGTGTGATTGAAGCAGGAGCATCTCCAATCTGACACTTCTACACAGAAAGGCCTTTGTTACAAAGAAAAGACCAGTGGTATGGTTGGGTTAATTTAACCAGTGCTTTCCAGGAAGCACACAACACTGGACCTTCAGTACCAATGAATAATTAGCGTTCTTCATCTGAGTGGCCAAGTGCTGCGTGTTTAATACATCAATAATAACAATAACAACAACACTAATAACATGTTCATGCAGTATGAGAAACAACGATTTGTGATCCATCCATCTGTATATGCATCAGTGATCCTACCCAGATGTTCGCGCATTTCCTGCAGACAATTTCAGTCACGCGAAAGTCAATGAAAAAAACGGATTTTCAACTCTCATCTCTTCAGAACTCGTCAAGGAGGAGCATTATTTACATTCTCGGTTTTTAGTTTGCGTGCAAACTGCAGCCGCGGAGCGGGCTGCCTTCACTTCGGCACTTTAAACACACTGAAACATCTCCACAAACAGCACATGTGATGGAAACCAGCAAGCTATTTATATGCCCACTGTGTTGCAACTAAGATTTGCAGTCGTCCTCAGCGGAATCTGTCGTGGTGCACGTTGTGCCAAACGGGACAGGATTCTTATTTCCCCGTCATCTCATCATTAATATGCCCGAACCTCAACATCTTTGCCTTCCCCAGCTGTGACCGGCGCACTATACTTACAGTGTGTTTTCTTGTGCACATTTCTGCGGCATTTCCCACTCGTTCACAGCTAAAAAAAAAAAAAAATAAAAAAAATCCCTTAAACCAGACGAGGTGTTATTTTATTTTTTTGCGTTTTACCCCTTTTACTTCTACGGGACCCTAAATAGTTGGCACAAGAGATGCAAACGCAATCTCGTGCGAGACACCGCGAAGCCGAGCTCCTGTAAATCACGACTGTGCGTAAATTTTGCCGTCTTGTTTGAGAGCCCGTACCCAAATCCTCTCTCTGGCGAAACCTTCACATCAAGATCTGCTTCCAAGTGAATCACAGAATCAGAGAGAGAGAGAGAGAGACAGATTAAGAGACGGGTCCACTTTCACTCCCAACTCCTCTGAAAGGAATTTACCTGAAATATATCCTCCTCCAAGTTTGTTTCCCCCGATTACAAAAACAAAACACAACTAAAAGAGGAACGCGCGGAGCAGGTGGAGAGCGCGGGGAGACAATCCAGTTTTCTTTGTGGTGGAGAAGGTGCAATCTGACTTCCCTGTTGAGCTTATCCAGAGACTGTCAGGAGCCACAGACAGAGCGAATCACGTGTCTCTCCGTGATGTCTACCGGGGAGGGGCTGAATGCAGTACCTTGGACAGCGCCTCTGCCTCCATCAGCATCCATCCCCGGACATCTACGGTAGAAGCAACTTTTGGAGATAAGGCTTGTAAAGCTGCCGGGATTGATGAATTGATTGCACTAAACACACGGAAGCAGTCACGGATGGTTTAGGTACACATGGAGCACTGGTTAGTGTCTGTAAAGCAACAGGCAACAGCTGCTGTTCCAATATCTATATATTATATATGTTAAAATCGATTGTGATGAATCATTGCAGCACATATAGCATCAAAAGAAAGAAAACAGCCAATCGTGAGTTCTCAGTGTAATGGCTATGGGATCCATCAGAATGATTTACTGTTCAGGTGGCATTTAGAGCCCTTTTCTCAAGCAGTACTTATGGTACACAGTATATTTATTACCTTGTCTGTGCCTCTAAAGAGTTTCCTATGGTGTTTCATACCATATATGAATAATACAGGGAAATAAGTACTGCTTCTTTCTAGTAACTATTATAAAGGTGGAACAATTAACAGGCTACGTGATAAAAGGTGTGAGGCCATGGGCTGGTGACTGGGATATTACTGTAGTAATCCTCAAGCCAGTCGGTGTGTAAAAGCTGGCCATGTGAACGAGTAAAGCGAGCACTAGTTCAGTGCTTCAACAAGGTGTCCTTGGAAAAGGCACTTAAAGCCTGAAGAATGAAGTAGCTGCTCAGTGGCAGGGAACACAAAGGTAAAAGAAAAGGTTCCTACACTGCTATCATTAACTCAACAGTGTTCAACAGTACTTACTGAGCGTGTGGACCCATTTTCAAATTATGAAAACCAAACACTAGAACACAACCTTTCCAAGTTTTTGTAACCAACGTTTGGCCTCGACAACCGCTGACGCCTTAATGTCTTGAAAGTCCCCACACCAGTGTCATTTTGTTTTCGTTCCAGGAGCTGTAACTTTCTGAAACCTATTTTTTCCAATAACCTGCTGCTCGCTCGGCACGCGGCACATTGCATATGCAGCTGCAGTCGGAGTCCTTGTTTCACCTCGTCGTCATTATCATAAATAGGAATAAGTGTTTTTATAGAATTCTCCATTGTATTCAGTTGTCAGAAACAGTGAAACACACACTTTTGTTAGTGGCTTTTATAAAAACACAATACAAGAATTGAACACTGGTACACCATTAAGTGTGAAGTAGTATTTCACTGTATAAGACACTAGATAGCCTAACAGAGAATTAGCATTAACACAACAGGACATCAAGATTAATCCCTTTTCAGCTGCTTTTATTGTCCTTCTCATTCTGCACAATTCTGTAGGGTCTAAAACTTACCATGTAAAGTGCCTTGAGAAGATATTTGTTGTGCTGTGACTCCACTAACCCTGCGCCGGGATTAGTGGAGTCATGGCAATCCACCGGTGAAAGCAGCTTACAGTCACACCAGACTGATCAGCCACAACATTAAAAGCACCTGGTGGTCTTATAGTTGGAGTGGAGAGAGGTCAGCATGGGTACTGTGGCCTGTCCGCTAACCTGTTCTCATTCCCAAAGCGTCAAATACTGAGATACAGGTTACGTTTGAGGCTACGCAGCTCCGTATACAGTGTTCTGACATCTGTCAATCATGGCCAGCATTACTTTTTTTAATGCTTGCCGTTTATCACAACAAGAAAATGACCAGGTGCTTTTAATACTGGAAAATAATAGTGTTAATAGTGTGTGACTACACACAATGTAATGTTTGTCACAAAAAAACATTTTTTTGGATACAGGTCATTATTACCATAACTCTGTCTGACACTACTAATTATAAATGCTGTTATTGATTATTTAACCTTTTACTGGCTACGGTAATGGCTTGATGGTGGTAGCCACTACCTTACATCTTAGTAACTTTTTGATTTCATACATTAATACACTTGATGTGAGAGCGCTGTAATAAAATGCATTAACTTTCAATGTAATGAACTTCCTTCAGGGTGTTTTATTCATGTGTTTTTCACTGTACAAGAGATTGAGATTATCTACAGAGGAAATGTTCAAGCCTTCCTTTCCCCATTAACCTTACAAGAGAAAACCTAGAGCTACAAACAGGGCTTTGTCTTTTGGGAGGGAGTTATTGCAGTAACTTTTGAGGTTACAGTGTTGCTTATGTCACAGTGATGACAGAGAGATAGTGCATTGAAGATTTATAGGTCTAGGCTTTTGCTCTTCTTTCCCAGATAAGACAAGACAGCGTATTGTTCATACATTAGTAATGTTTGATTTTTTTCCCCAGGAATCCAAGTCAAAAGTTTAAAAACCATGCAACAGATCAATGCACTTTCTTAAGTAAATTTCTAAGTTCATAAAAATTACATTTAGGTGGGAACTTTTTTTTTTCTTCCTGCGGTTTTTTACTTTCAATGTAGCTGCATTACAGAAACCATGATCCACAGCATCAAGACATTTCACTTTCAGTGTTGTTCCTGCTCTCAAATGTCACACAACTCTCCGAGATGAAAAATGTCACCAGTAAGACTAATGGTGCTAATAAAATAAATAAAGACATGAACACATTTCCATGTTTTGTCTTGAGATTCATTTTTTGCTGGTCTTGCATTCTTAGTGGTCAGCAAATGATTTATAATTTCTGAACAGTGTTATGACGCCGCATGCATTTTTTTTTTCTCATACTGGACGTAAACATTTGGCTTCTCTTCCAGCCGGGTTAAACACATTTGGTTCCAGACTCTCTACTGAATGCACGGAGATGAAATTGATATTGATCTTCTTATCTAACGCCAGGTGAGAAATCAAATATATTCTCCCAAATGTTGAAGCAGACTATTATTTAACACTCAAAACACAAAGTTAAGAGAGGACCAGTTTTTAACTGAACCATAACAAACTCTTAATGGATTGTTATCGGACCAGATGCTTACTCTGTAGTCATCATAAATGTCTATAGTATTTTCTTTGCAACAGCTCAAGACCTTATTCATTGGACCTGTGTGCATGTAAGATATTATACTGTGTGTGTTATATTTTTCTCAAATGAAGACCCAACATTAACAAATGCAAATTATTTGATCACAGAAGCTGTCGCAGTAGTAATCGAATATCTAGTTGTCTAAAATCTGCATTTGCTGTTAGCAGACAGTTTTACCATAATATTAAGGTACAACTGTTTCCTGTCCGCTGTTTCCAGGAGTTGCAGTTTTTCCTGATGAAAGTCGCCATTAATTTCTAAAGCAGCACAATAAGAGCAGCACAACCTGCATCTTAGCATCTTTTGTTTATTGTTACTTCACTTTCATGTTAAACCCTCATTGTTTAATCTTAATGAATTTATAAAATTACAGCTGCAGCAGTGCAGAAGCCAGTTGCAGTCCAGTGGGATCTTAAATCCAGAGGCCTCTGGTAAACACACTGAGTAGGATTTCATAGAAATGAGAAACAACTTGCGTACGGTAGATAAATATTTTAAATCCTCAATATTTGCATAGTTGATAAAAAAGGACTAGTGCAAATTTGTAACCACATCATTAAATTATATCTGTTAAAAAAAAACATTTTCTGTAACAAGACATATTAACTCACTAACTGCAATACTCAGCTATCAACAGAATCATCTTAGAGCCAATTAACTGAAAAAACAACTCTTTGTGCCAAAAATCTGTGCCCTTCTGTGTCAGTGTGTCACGCTGCTTTCACGTTTTAACACTAAATACCAAAGCAGAACTACACTGCAGAGGATACACTGAACACACACACACACACACACACACACACACACACACACACACACAGTTGTGTGTTTCATGTTTTGCATGCCAACACAACCCCTTGACCCCAAGTTTAAAAGAGACGCCAGATGAATCCCTTTTTATTCTGGTGGAAGCAGAGGGGTGTGGTTTCACAGTTGGCTGTAGGTGGAGAGCCAAGATGGCTGGGCCAGGCAGCAGGAACAGCTGCATGTTATTAGGCTGATTAGCAGCCTGATAGGCCAGAAACCACGCGCCCGCTTCTCTTGTTTTGGCTGTGAGGCTGAGAATAAAGACACACATGCAGCTAACAAGAAGAAATGGCGAGCGCGTCTCGCAGATGAATTCAGTGATATACTGGCTGTCTGCTGCCCCAGTGCCAAGCTGTGTAAAAAGTGTGCTTGTCTTCAGCCCTGAATTTGAAGACGTGTGCAATGTGATGCACTCAAAATCAACATTTCTGCAATAAATGTACTTTAATTTGCTAGTAATAGTAAGATAGTGTTAGAGGTGCTTCAGGATTAGTTCTATGGGGATGTTTCTGTTAACTGCTTCTCTTCCATAGGGATGGGTGCTATTTCTAAAGTTTAAATGTTCCTAAGCGACAACAACTGCAGCTTACTTTATTAGGTTAGGGTTACAGAAATGTATTGAAATGAAGGTTACTAGCCTTTTTTTTTTTTAAATACATCACTAAAAATCTGTTACATCAAGCTAACTATAACCAGGTAATTCAAGGTGAAAACCGATATGCTGCAATAGTCACATACACATTTACAGATTGACAGATTTCCTCCCTGTTAAATAGACATAAAGCCAGTGGCCAGATTGTAAATTAGGAGGCCCCTTGACTAAAATCTTTATAGTAAATGTATCCACTAAATATGAATCCTCATCCCTCTAAAGTAGCCACAGTTTTTTCAAAGTGTTTCACCACTCACCAGCTGGGACCATTTTTCTCTCCCTATTGAGAGCATCTGTATCCCCTAGATTAAAGCTGATTGAATTTAGAAATCTGTATCATTACATTTATTAGATTAGGAGAGAGGGAAAGGGGCAATGCAACTCTGAATTTCATTTCAGACAAATTAATGAAACGTAAAAGTGTAGGCCACAAAGAGCTGGTCACATGTCCAGCTTGAGTGAGCTTACTGATTGTATTGACTCTTACATAATGACCCTTCTGAAGATGCATGAGAAACGTATTAACGTGCCAAAAAATCTGATTAAAACACAGATTTCAAAGCCTGATCAAACAGCCTGGAACAAATTTCTTCACTTCTTATTGACATAAGATCCAGGGATTATTGAATCAATTGATTTCCCATTCTTACTGTTTTATTCTCAAAGTATTTGCCAATTTTCACGATACTTTTCCTTTCCACATTTACATTGCTTTAAATCTCCAAATAGTTTGAGCAGACACGTTCGTTTTATTAATCTAACAACTTGATTTTGTTTGCAGGACCCTAAGCGATGCTAAGGTTTTTAAAAATGCAAATAGACTAATGTGCATTTCAGGGATAGTGAAAAAAGGATAATGAAAATGTGCATTTCCTGCAGGGAACACATGATGTTCTTCATGAACTCACCTATTGTGGTCACACAACCTGGATGCACACGCATGCAACATCTATTAAGAAAACAGCACATTCACAAGTCACACTACAGGCAAAATCTGCAGCATCAGGCAGTGTCTCAGCTGCACATCTGTTGGTTATTTACCTTCTCTCGTGCCCATGTGGGCTTCAGTGCATCGGAAAAACAAGCAGGCCTGTTAGAACATGCATCTCGAAACACAGACGTGGCTTATGCAGGGATGATGCTGACTTTACACCAGCCAAAATGACCTTTTTGCCATTCTGGGAGTTTGGAATGGAAAATTGAAAAAGGAAAAATTCTGAAAATTTGAAATTACCACATCATAGTAATTAAATAAAAAATAAATCTAGGTACTCTGTAAAGCAAGTGATCCTTTTGCCACTGGCTTAAATAAAACAACATTTAAAGACCCTGTATGTGCAATTTTTTTTATTTCTCACCTTTTTGACTCCTAGTGGTAATATCAGAAAGGACAACACGCCATTAACCTTTCTCACCACTCTTCAGTCACACCAGAAAGTGAATTCATCCATCATCCATAACAGTTCATCCTCTTCAGGGTTGCAGGAGTGCTGGAGACTATCCCAGCTCTCAATGGGTGAAAGGCGGGATACACCCCGGACAGGTTGCGAGCCTGTCACAGGGCTGACACATAGAAGAACAACCACATGAACAACCATATTCAGGTTTACGTGTCGGCAATTAAGAGTCACCAATTAACCTAACATACACGTCTTTAGACGGTGGGAGGAAGCCAGTGTACCAGGAGAAAAACCCACATAGACACAGGGAGAACATGCAAACACCACAAAGAGAGGAACCCTGCCCCAACCTGGGGATTCATCAACAGTCTCAGAAATGCCTTGTAAAATTTTTTGGACACATAATGTTGCTGAACTCAGACCTGACGAACTGCAGCAACCCCAGATTATGGCACTGCCCCCACAGTCTAGTACGGTAGACACCAGACATGATGGCTGCATGTTTTCAGCCAGTAATTTGACCCTTCTGAAACAGAATAACATCTTTTCCACAACCACACGATGTGTCTCCAGACATGGTTGTTTAGGAAAATGAGAAGCTACTCACTGCTTCAGTTAGAGTTAAATAACTTGTTACCAGCTGAAAAATAATCATCCATGCAGTAATTATCTAGTGGGAGGCTCTTACCTATTTGCTTAGTTAAATCCACGTGGGCTTTAACCCTAAGCAGAATCATTTTCATATCTTGTTCCATCAGACGCAACTATTACAAGATTAATTGCACATAAGTTTTGGTGGAATTTATACACAACAAAGCTTTATCCAGTCTAAAACTGCACTTCCTTTTGTGCAAAATGTGTCATTACAGCTTTTTGTTCACCAGGTGTCATTTCATGTGTCTGCGACCTTTACAAAGTCTTATCAAAATCCTTCCACACAAGATTAGCATCTCTACAGATGTGATTTCATCTAAATGTATTCAGGACTTTACTGGACTGTGAGTTTTTATAGAACAGCTGAACTCGGAAAAGTTCACGAGATCGAAACGCGCTGCAAAAGGTGGTTATAAAAGGAGCAGCCGTATCATTGGCCAGCATCTGTAAAGAATATGATTATGTGGAATAATATTCATTGGAGTGCAAGCTGGTGTGAAATGGCCTGATAAGATGTTGACACACCTCCTGATCACAAATAGTAATCCCAGCATTTTGTGGCAGCTTCTTTGCTTTATCATCTGGAATTGTCAGTGTTATTGCAACAGAAAGAGTTTTTTGCTGAATACAGACTCAACACCCCCAAAATAAGCAAACAGCACAGCTAAAGAAAGAAAAATAAGAATATCTTTCCATAGTTAAGAGGGCACTCATTGATATTTTACACTCCTTAGCTCCTTACTGTAACTTTAACCTTCATCACTACAGTAAACGTCTAATCCCAGCCCCTATCCCAACCTAAATTTAACTCTAACAGTAATTTTAAAACCATGAATTAACTCTCAAAGCCTTTTGAGGTGTGAGGACAAGCTTTCGCAATGATGCAGGCAGAATGTAATAAAGTCTCATGCACTCCCCGACACATACACATTGACAATATACAGTACTTTATAGTATATCTCATAGCAAACAAGGGAATGGGTGTACTGTACAGCATTAATCTCTTTTTATTTTATGACATGATATATAGAGAAGAATCTCCAAAAGTGAATCTATTGAAAAGCTATTAATACAAAATGGAAATAGGACAAGGTAAATTTCATGTTGTTTTATTGTGACCAAAGATAATGTACATCTTGCTGTTATGTAATAATATAAATACTCAGTACTATTTACTTTACAGAATTAGTTTCTACTGTTTAAATTATACATTTTAATTTCATGTACCTGTATATGTGTTTTGCCACTCCCTCCACCTCTCTTGAAGGTCTTTAAATTTTCAAAACAGTGTTGTAAATGTAACCTGCTGTCACTGTGATTCAAAAAACGGCTCAGTGGGAAGACTGGAGTGCAGTGATAAAGGGATGACCATGCAGACAGGCTCTGAATAAGTGATTAATGGCCACGGAGCTCTATTGTTCATGTGCTTAAAGATTTCTTGTCTTTCACTTCATTAAACTGTTAGATCAAGTGGTTTTTCAACAGGGAGATGCACAGCGCTGTAGCAAAGCCCGCTGTCTTCGTGTGTAAGACACTGCGGTTGAGGACAAGGCATGAATACATAAATCTCTGAAAAGATTATAATATGAATGAATGTTTCATTCAGCAGTAGAAGTATTTGCTGAATGCTGGAGGAGATCTGTAGTTGTGTCTAACACTGTTCGAATTATCTTAGCCGTAATTAGCCTATAATAATTAGTACAATATTGCCATTGCTTGCTATGGTTTACAAATAAAATAATATTCTTCTTTTCTAAAAAGGATGTTTGAAAATGGACTAATCAGTGTGAGCATATGCGGTGTTCGTTCCAGGACTAAAAGTTCGTTATGCATCGTAACAGCAACTGTCCTCTGTGCACGGTTCCATGTGTTGTGTTTGCAGCAGTAGTCACCCACTGTAGTAATGGTGTGTATGATAAGGCTAGACACTACAGGGCAGCAGAGTGTTTGTCTAAGCTCAGGGTACTGTCACAGACAGTGTCAGGAAGCAGGTCAATGGCTACCTGGCATCGCTGAAGTGGAGTGGAAAAGTGCTTATGCAAGTAAAACTTCACTACACTTACCTGGAGTATCTGCTGGATGTGGTTTCGTTCCACTGTCTACTGGAGGCTTTTCAGCTTTGTCTTCATTATTATTTATTAGCAAAGTGCTCTTATAAGCACTATAAGCAATAACTTAAATACTATAACATTAAACAAGGTAACCACTGGAGTGCTTTCACATGACATGAAAAAATATATAGACTAATATAGTATTTCTCACCCCCTCTGTTGTCGTGACTGCTGAAGGTGCTTTATCTGAGCTCAAGATAATTTATTTTTCCATGAGATCAGAAATTCGGAGTAGTTTAGCCAATATGCTCAGCAGAGAGCAAAAGCGTGACCTCGGGTAAACTTTGCAAAGACCATGACTCACCCAGTGTCTTTTTAAATGCAAGTTTAGGTCTACAGCACATGCGCTGTAGAAAGAGTTGAAGTAATGGTGAACTTTGTAAGCTCGCTGTGTTGTGTTACAAGCATCGTTTAGGTCCTGTTTTATTTTGGTGCATACAGTATGTGTGTGCTTAAGGGAAGTGTGTTTTGCAGCCAGGGTGGCTAGGACCATGTTCCGCTACTGACAATAATTGATATTACGTACATAAGCAAAAAACCCAAAAACCTAATGCAGTCCCAGGAACATAAAAAAACAATAGAGATACATATTCCACTATAATATATTTAACCAAAGGGTCAGCTGAGCCGTCTTGTCACAGCTATTCTGAAGCAAACTGACTTTGTCACCCATGGGCCAGTAGCATTGCTCCTTATCAGCCTAAATTCTTTTCTCTCTTGGATTAATGCAAAAATTACTTTTACATGCTTCAATGACCAAGTGCATTAACAGAGAGGCTTAAGTTTTTTGTCTGTTCAAGATAGGCCAGTAAAACACCAACTAATGATGAAGTATGTAGACACCACAGCGCTGCTCTAACTATTTATATCTTCCTAAGTATACCTCTAGAGAGAGGACATTCAAAGGGCAAGCATTTGGAAATGGTCTAAAAAGCATACCGGAAAATATTTTTGCTCAACCAAAGCTTGTTAACGTGTTTTAACAGTGAATCCTCTTTCAACTTGTCTTGAAACAGCTACAAGGAACTCAAACATATATGAGTATAGTGCTGAAACTGAATTAGCATAATGCTTCAAAGAATAAAACCAGAAGTAATTGTATTAATTCAGAGCTTACTTGTGTTACTTGCACTGGAAGGAGCTGCAATTAAACACATTAAACAGCTCAGCTTCAAGGTATAAACTGCTTTCACCTATCTGTTCCTGACAGGAAGACAAATCAGCCAATTCATAACCATCTCGCTCCCTTGTCTTTTCTTCAGAGGGAAGAGGATTGCCTGGGTCTGCGGTTCCATCAACCTGCCAACCTCAGCCCAGGAACACACTTCATTAACCACGCCTATAGCAGAGGATGGTGGCTTTTTCCAGACAGCAAGCACAAATCTGAATCTTAGGAAGACCACAGTGTGCTACAGTGAATACGCTTGTCACTCCTGTCCAGGTTCATTTCCTTTTAAGCATGAGCTTGAGTCAATCAAAGCAAATGAGCTGAGAAACCCTGGCTATTATTTATCAGTTTATCCACTGAGGTTGTTTCATCACCACTCCTCCGCGTGTCACACACTATAAGAAGCTAGATGAGTAAGGAAATATATTTAGCCTTGGAACCAGACTCAACAGGCAGAGCACCAGCAGCTGAGAGTAAATTATATTGTTAAATGGTAAATGGTCTGCACTTATATAGCACTTTTCTACCTAACTGGTTCTCAAAGCGCTTTTACGCTGCGTCTCATTCACCCGTTGGCACACACAAGCGCACACACACACACACTCACACTCACACTCACACTCACACAACGATGGCAGAGGACACTCCTCCGATCCCATGATTGGAAGACGACTGCTCTACCCCCTGATCCACAGCTGCCCTGTTCGTTTAGGAACATTCATAAAATGAGTAGTCACTGACTACGTACAGTGTAGTTCACTTCATCTGTTAAAAACCAAGATCCCATCGCTCTGTTTCATAGCTGATATTGTGATTTTCAGTGGCATCAGTGCTAGTACGCTTTTAACAGTGCACTGCCAACTACTGATTTGTGACAATTGTGATTCAGTACATTTGTTCAGTTTAAATAATTATACCTCAAAGTCCTTGGGAAATATTTTATTGACAAACCATTAACTTGTTTCTGTGACCAAACAGTACTCACAGAAAAATGAGAGGTTTCATGGGGCCCAATGAGACCCACATACGGAAGGTGGACACAGTACCTGTCCTGTTCTCCTTCCTTCCCTATTGGTGAGGATCAGAGCCGAGCGCTTGAATTGCAACAGCATCGTGCACAGTACATGAGTACACCTCCTCATGTAGATCAGTTAAGTGCACTGCCTCATTTGCTTTGTCATTATTCACAATCATTTTTGATGATCCTCCACAGCGCCCTCAATTAAATAATTATTCATTCGATTCTTTTCAGTAACTCACTGGCGCTGGCACAAAACTCAGAGGAAAGATTGTCAAAATATTACCAGAAACATTCTGCCCATGACTTACATTTTTCAGGTAGTAAGTGTGCCTTCTGACCCTACTAACACTTTCTTAGAAAAATCAGGGATTTACTGTGCTCTGCCATTTTCTTCTATGCTGGACGCACAGAGCAAAATGTATTAATCTAATGAAGACATTTACACTAGAAATACTCATTAATTCTGCTCTCTTTGTGATGTTGTGTTTAAAATGTAGCTGTAGAAAAGGGTGGCTTTTCAGTTATAAAATGCTAATTTTATTTCTCATTTAATTTTTCTGACAATATCCATAAAATTGATTAAGACTTTAAAGAATGGGTATCCTTCCTCTTCAAATATTTAATTTTTCATTATTCTAATCAACACTTGGTCAGGCAGTAATGAGTGTCGGCCGAGCAGCAGGCTAGAGGAGCTCGTGATGAACAGATACGATACTGGCACAAAGAGTTTCTTCAGCAGAATGGCAATGGGAGCTGTCAGAACCTATTGGATTCAGGTTTACCCAAATACAAACGTCAGATGGAATCTGATCATGAGTGGATACGGCGACCAATTGAACCCTCTTTAAGTAAATGTACCAGCAATATAAATTAGGTACTTCCTACATTACATGCAGCTGTTTAATTAAATGTTTATGTTTAACAAATGAGTCACTGAATGGACAGGGTGACGTAATTCCTAAAATGCACTGTTTCAGATCTTGTGGTTCGTGGACGACTACTTATCCAAGCGATCAACAGCCGCCCATACAGTGTGGTCAGCAGTGTTATTCAAGCCCACCATTTAGAGACCAGAAGCCCTACATATGTTCAGGAAGATTTATCACCTTTAGTCTGGCGCCTTAGACAGCTCGGCCGTGGCCGTGACAGCTGTACAAAATGTTATTTATTTACACATATAATTTAGTGCCATTATGTTGAAATAGCATTCATGTCACTAGACATAAATATATGTCACAGCACAAAATGCTGGCTCCATACTCGCCCCTGTAGGTGGAAATGTCATGCAGCCGTCGTCATCTTTCCATCTCAGCTGGGAGACATCCTCATTTAGCTAAATTAGCTCAAGTCAAGCTTGGCTTTAATGTGCAGACACTAATGACATAGCAAGGTTAAAGCGAGGAGTCAGGCATTGATTTGTACTGTCTTCAGTATCTGTAATGAGAATGAAAAAAACAGGCTTGTGCACACGTCCATATAATGGAGAAAGAAGGCCAATAGCTGGGAAAAAATCAATCCTATAATTTGATGCTGATTTCACCATTAGGCTTTACCCTGTAACATTTAGGTTCGCATGTTAGGTTGACATTTGACAAGATGAAAATAAATTTGAGACAAACGATGTGGCAAAATAATGGCTTTCTGTTAATTAATGCATGAACTCTCAGCTATTACCTGTGTAGTATCAGTGAAGCATGTATGAGGGGGAAAAAAAAGCAAAAACAAAGTGACAAGCGAAAGAATAAGAGTGAGTTGTTTGCAGATAGACGTGGGAGCACTGTTTTCACCTGTAGCCCATCTTTTAGCATAAGGAGATATGGAGATTTACTCTGGAGCTTGGATGAAGTGATGAAGTGGGCTAAGATAAGGACTGAGGAGGATTATTCAATCAATCACCTGTAGCCATATCTTTACACAGCTTGTCTGAGGAGCCACAGGAAGTAGTCAGTTCCTCAAGGGATAAAAACTGAAAAAAAATTACACAGGGTCTCTCCAGTTCACAAAAAGGCTGCCCCGCAAGCATTGTGGAAGAGAACGCAATTACGGGACACTGTGAGTGTGCATGCATGCCAATTTGCTGATTCAGGATAGAGACACTTTAAATAACTCTGACAGGTTATGTTCCTTAGATAACATTGTTACAAACTCAAGTATCAAAGCATCATTTGCGTTTTAATTAAATTTTAATAATCCACTATCTACTGCATTCAAAGTGAGCAAAGAAAGAAGGCAGCCTAATATGTCATACATGATTGATAACTTCTAAAAGCATGCTGAGTGAAAAACACATTAGGCCCTGCACCCGGTGTCCACAGCATAAAAGTCGCACTCTATCCTAACGGCACAATGCTTGACATAAATGTAAACGATGAGATCAAAATTGAAAATCCAACTTTGGAAGCCACTAGATTTTTAACAGATAGTCAGTATTAGCTCTAGTCTGTAATTCAATGCATTGTCAGTCTGTGCATTATGGTTTATGGTTCACACCACTTGTGTGTTGTTTCTAGTTTATTGTCTCATCGATAAACATTATTCTTTGACAGTATCGACGCAATCTTCTTCCGTTCTTCTCGTTAATTTGAAATAAAGTCAGCGTTGGCACTACACCATCGTTCACCGCAGAACAGTTATAAATGCTACGCCTGGTTACAACGGAGATAAAAGAGAGTGAGAGATAATATGAGAGAAAAGGGAGGAATTTTAACCTGTGAAGGTTGAATCAGGCAGACAATGTGTATTTTTAAGAGACTATACTGTGATATACTGATAAACAAAGAATACTTGACGAACTTAGAGCGAAAAAAACACAAGATCATTTAGGGGATTTTGCAGCACATCTTGAAATATACAGTAATTCACTGAACATCACAGAATTCAAGAAGTGCAAAAATCTATTGCTGTTGAACAGATCATGATATGATATCAGGTGAATATGCTCCCAAATAACATTAAGTATTTCTCCTAGGGTTCAATTTAAAGGGCTTGTACTCAATGTAGGTTTGAAATTGGTGAGAATGATTAATTTCAGACTGCACCTATTTTCACAATTGAACTTTTACATCATCTTTTAAAAAAGGAGCAGATATACTTGGCAATTGTGGAGTCCTATTGATCCTTGGATTCATTGATTTCCTCTTCCTCTTTTTTTTTTTCTTTTTAGTGGCAAAGCAAAGAGATGGGAGGCGCAGTAGTTGTGAAAAGGTCTCTCTCTGAATAAGAATTGTGAAGCGCTGGGCACCAAGGTGAGGTGCTGCATGAACAATAGCTGCTGGTGCTGCTGCAGATTGTGCTGCACTCCGGACTTGGTGTGCTAAGGTGCTCTCACTGCAGATGTGCTCGTGACACGTTACAGCAGGTAAATTGCCAACTCTCAATGAGAGCCCAGATTTATTGAATTCCTGTTGGCTTGATGCGAGATGCAAAGAGACATGCTGGCTCTAAAAGCTCACTTAAAAGCCTTCTCACTTCATGTCCTTTCAGTATGGATGTAACATGCACACGTAGCATCAGCTCCCAAGACAGAGACAACATTTGCCTCTTACTGTTCAGTGCTACAAAAGGAGAAAAGTAAAAACTGATGCTTCACTTATATTAGAGCAATGACATAGTTGTTCAAATGATTGCTCTTAATCAATACAATCCTGGATTACAGCAGAGACTACATTTTAGTCAAAGAAACGTAAAGAACTCACTTGTATTTTTAACATAAGTTGTCATGGAGATTAGCTCAGGGTATGGATGCTGAGGATGACAATGCCCTGCAGAGTTTATCACACAGAAATTCTGTAAATATCCATTCACTGCTGCATTAGAAGAAGAGATAGATGGATAATTTGGGTTCATGGTTGGCACCTAAACCTTTAGTATTCCTGATGCTGGATTCCTTTTTATCATTTTTGGTCTTATAGTACGAAACTGTATTGTAAAAATATCTCCTGGTATCGCATTTAAAATTTTTATTTGATTCTCACAAGGCTAAGACTAGTTTGTATTAAGTATTTGAGATGCTACACAAACACAGTTTGCTCATTGTTTTTTCTTACTGTGTCCTTGGGAGATTTTAAAATTCAATAAATGTATTAAATTAAAGAACCAGATATCTCATTTGCAGCCAGCTTCTAATGAAATATTTCTTGTTGAAGAGGAGTTTAAGATACAAATAAGTAAGTACTTAAGTACTGCAGACAGCCCTCTTTTGCTTGACTTTTCTTGAGAAGAACAGAAATTCCTGTCACACTTACTTTGGTTCTCTACCTCAACTGACCCAAAGACGTGTCCTCCATTTAGGAGGAGGAGGAGTCAGTGGAGAAATCGTGTGAAACAACAGTTTTAGCCGGCAGTAGTGAAAGATGTAGAGCAAACAGCAATGTAGAATTAGGGCAGCCATAGTTGAAAGTATTGCATTTGTACATTTCTGAGCTCAGAATGGCAGAAACCCTTTTGAACTCATTTTGACAGTGAGAGTTATCTCTTTCCGTGCATGATCTTCAGCGGTGGCTGACCGAGGTCAGAGCGATGTCTAGGCTAAGGTGCTGCAGGAACGATGTGGGTGAAAGGCTGCACTCCCTCAGCCGCCTGAACTCTAACAACACAATGTTTCCCCCCTGTCAGAGTGTGCCCTCCTGGGATCTTCTCCCAAATAATTTAACTGAATAATCAAACCACGAGTGAGTTGTTTTATTGATGTGTGTACGCCTGCTGCACAGATTGCAGCCAGTGTGATTTTTTTCTCTGTTAGATTTGTTGTTCTTTAGCAGTAATTGCTGAGCTCCTTAGACCTTGGTCATATGTCAGTATGTACAACAGTCATGAATCCTTTGGTTAGTGCAGATTGTTTGCTACAGAAATACAGAATATATAAAAATGAAGAGAATCAATTTAACAGGTAAAATAATAATTGCTATTTTTAATTCTGCACATTATGCTTCCCCAGTCTTAATCACATGAGGATGACAAGTTTCCTCAGTGGTTAGTCTCACAGCAAGAATGCTCTGGGTTTGAATGCAGCCGGGGCCAACTGGGACCCATCTGTGTAGAATTCACATGCATCTTGTGTGTTTCCTCTGGGTGCCCCCATATTTTCCTGCAGTTCAATAACACAGGTCAGGTGAATTGGATATTCTAATTTGCCCACAGGATTTGTGTTTATTTATTTTTTGGCCCTGCGGGCAGCTCTAGCTCCCCATAATCATAATAAGTCATAAGGGTACAGAGAATGGATGGGTAATTGCTGCTTTTAAACAAGCATCTACAGTGATATTCTATAATGCTTTTATTGTGGCAGCTGTAGTTAAGTGAGGTGAATGACAAGCAGTTGCCCACTAATTGTAAATATTAAATGCTGCTTTATTTTCTTTTTAACTGCTGATCAAACGGGCATTAAACAGTAACAACACCCAGACTGAAAGATCTGATGTTTGGACTTTTGTATTGAGTGCATGATGATTTTAACAAAATCATCTACTTAGTCTTGCAGCTGTGTTTGATTGTTTAGCTTATGCAGCACGACACCTTTTGTTGATATGTTGTATGACATGCACAAACTCATTAATAGTTATCCAGTTTACATAATGATATAAGGGTTTTCCACAATGTTATAACAGCGTATAACTATAGATTACGTTTACGTTTTCACTGTGTAGGAATAAAGCAGCTCATTGCAATCCTGTAAAATTACTGCAAATTCATGCACAACACACATCCTTGCATTGCCAATGTTTTTTTCTAATCACTTGCCACCTTTAATAGACTCTGGAAGATACCATGATACAGTTCATAGTAGTGAGAAATAACAGACAGTAAATACAGTAATAATGCTAAATGATGGTGTAGACAAAGTTCAGGTAGAGAGAAATGAGCTGTGAGTTAAATGACAGCACAAGGTTAAAATAAAAGCACAGAAACCCCATAATAAGTCAAAATAGCTTAATGACGTCAAATGTTAACAAGAAAGCACGGACAGTGAAGAGAAGCACAGCACAACATATGTATAGCACCTTTAAGACAAGTAGAGGGCAGGGAAAACTATGAAGGTCATAAGTATGTCATTAATTTTGAAGTGTTTGATTAGTTTTGCTTGTTTGTATCTACGATATCAAATGTGACTTGTAATTTATTGACACCAGCGATGCTTCAATTAACCCATCCACAGCTTGAAATCTCTAATGGGGGTGGGTGTGTTGCATTGTTAAGCATCACAAGATTACCGGGGTGATGGGATGGTCTCTGGTGCAATCTAATGAGGCTGTGTTTGTTTACCTCTTCCCCTACACCGCTTTCAGTGGAATGCGCCAGCATTTGCCCGACATGAATGCCAGTGTTTTGATAAAGGTCAATGAGAGTGAGACAAGGCCGCTGAAGTTTGCCTACTTTAATTAGCTCTGGCTTTGTGCTCTCTTCTCATCCTGTACTGTCAGTACAGCCATGTTCAGCCTTCAAGACGTGGCCAGAACTAAGATGGGGCTGAGGGGGAGCCAAAATGAGAAGGGAGAGGTTCAGTATCAGCAATGATTCACTGAGATGAGACACTTGATTCACTCCGGCTAAAAATAGCTTAAAAAGGACGTTGATGAATTTGGGCCGATATGATCGATGAGACAGTCTTTTAAAACTGGATTATTTGTGATCATTGCCATACTTCTGTATGCACAAAAGCTGGATCACTTGCTAAAAAAGCTGCCTTTTACTTTTTTTTTTTATGATTTACAGGTTTGAGCAGCTGCAAGGATTTTAAATATCCTTAGATCCCCCCGTCAGAAAGTTTCCTTGGCAACTTATTGTTACCTTTCTCCTAAAGCTGCCACTAATAAGAACCCAGACTTTTTATCTGGACTCAATGAACTCAAAATGTTATATTTTCCAGTAATTCGTATTATGAGGAAATCTCCTAAGTGTGTTAACATGCCAATGTTAGCATTTAACTCAAAGCCCCAAATCTGTTCACAGCGTCACAGAGCTGCATTCTTAGTTTTGTTTTATGTCTTGTTTGTGCATCACAGACAAATGAATCATCTAAATGCAACAACATCAAGAAGTCACAAACAATAAATGTATGTGGCTGAAATTGCCATGGCAACGTGCGAACTGAGACCTGTTAGAGTAAAATTAACAGAGGAATCCCTCAGCTCACAACCTGCATCAAATCTATTCAGCATCTTAAAATGAATCTTAACGTGTCCGTACTTCAATGTATTTGGGTTTCTGGGAGTGTTATTTTAATGATGTTTCATATCTGCGCAAAACTAAAACCTGAACCTCACAACAATGAAGAGAATAGAGATGCAGCATTGTCACCAGTTCACAGTTTATTTGGGGGGAAATAAACTCAAAAATGCTCTCATTCCTCTGCAAGTCGCTGCCCACAGATTGCAAATGTGAACTCATGCCAACTAAAATTACTCAAGGCTACAATATCATTTGGTTGTAGTAATACAAAGTTCTTGTTTTGTGGCAGTTTTCAATAGACTTGTCATTTCTTGGGAACTCGTGAACTCTTTGCTACACAAATTCATGTGTGTGTTTCAAATGGCGGTTATTGAAATTCTGTCTCGCAATAAAGGTCATTCGGAGTTAATTAGAAATTCACTTGTAAAAACAAGGTTGAGCTGCAGAGCTACATAAAAGCTCCAGCATGCCAATGGAAGTGAAAAGTATTTTATTGCCGATGTGAATGTTATTTCTATCCTTTGTTTTATGAAACACAATACTGAGAAACAGACTAGTTTAAAAACCACTGATATTCTTATTCGTATCTAATTTTCTTTTTTGCTTATTGTTAAATTTCAGGTATTTATAAGACACAACTTAACTGTCTATTATGCGCTATGGCTCAGCAATAAACAACACAGCATCTAAGTGTTTTAACACTGATATCACACATTATCAAGATAAGATAAGCAGAGAAATCAGGCAGATCAGTCTGAGGTTATCCAGGATGGAGACAGAGAAGCCCTACGGCCTTTTCAGCCTCGCCAGTTGAAAACTGTCCAGGTATAGTGAATCAAGACTGAGTTCCTTCAGCCACGTCCCGTTCTGGTCCATGATCAGTGCAGATGACTCCTCCACTCTCGACTGGAGAGTCACCGTCTCAGTGGGCTTTCTCAGCGCTCCTTTCCTGCTTCACACCTCCGCCTCCTCAGCTCCTGGTGTTGCACAGGACTAATAGCTAGGAGCTAATAGCTGGCTAGCTGTTGCCACACTTTAACAAGTAAATAAAATAAACAAACAGAAAAACAATGCTGCATCCATGGTAACGTGCCTCTCGACAAAGTCACCAAAAGTCCTCTCACCTTAGAATAGCACGCAGCGCGAGTTGGAGAAAGATGGATAACAAAACCAACAACAACATCTTCCTTTCTACTGTATAGGTAAACAACAAGCTGTAATTACCACAGATAACCTATCTTAGGTAAATAATTTTAATAAAAAATATTTTTGGATCACCCAAAAACCAAAGACACCTGATGGATTTATGTTTATAAATGTGTTGTTACATATGCAGACATGCAGGACAATTCTGTGATCATCACCGTTTACAATCCTCGCACAACATCACAGCGGGTTTAAACAAATTATTATATTATTAAAGATTCTCCCTCTCGCTTCTCTTAAAAGATTAATATGTGGGTGACCGGGTGTGATGTAACACTAAAGGCGCCATGGTTTAGAAGATGTGAGCGACGAAAAGACACAAGGCAAGATATGTTATTGCAGCCTCCCATGCCGTCTCACAGTGCTGTTACCATGTGCACGTCCACCTGTGAATTTCCCGCACAGACACTGGGTGAAGTGCTGCTAACTCGATAGCACGGTCTTCTAAGCCTGTCAGCATTTAAGCGTGGTTCTCTGCTGACATGTGATACAATTTCAGTGACAAGATGGCCGACAAAGTAACACGGCATATAAATACGTCTAACATCGAAAATAAATGCAGCTCATCTTATTTTATGTGGTCCACCGCTTGGATGGCAACAACATGAAAGGCTTGCACATGCAGCTTTCCAAAGAGATTTGTATTTGCTCTGCCTTGGGGTAAAGCGTAATGCACTTCCTCTGTTTACGCAGCATGGAACGCGCTATGGGAATAAGCAGCCTGGATCTAATGTCTGCAAAAAGTCAAAAAGACTTACTAGTGTGCAAGTGTAAGTATGAGAAGGGTTGACTGAGGAGAGTTAAGAGGGTCCTCAAGCTGCCTGCTGGGGACTTTCACTCTCTCCTGTATCGATTACTCTGTCCACCATGTAATTAGGCCTCACTGAAAGCAAGTGGGAGAGAAATAGGAAAGAGGAGGGGGTGGGGGGTTGGAGTCTGCAGTTCTGGTGGAGAAAGGCCATTTTTGTATGTCGTGTCAATAAAGGAAGAAAAGAAAACAAGGGCAGATGAGATACCAGCGGATCTGTCACAAAAACCTCAATATTCTTTCGCTCCTCCTGTGGGGTGAGTGATGAAATAGGTGAACAGGGGAGAGAGAGAGGACCACAAAAACAAAATGTCACTTTGAGCTGGTGATTGATTAGTCAGGTTAGGCACACATGGCCTATTGTTCTTAGCAGGGATCTTTCTGGGCACTGTGGTACCTGAGGCAAGACATCCTCCAGTTCTCCCTCGGGAGCACCAGAGGACTTTCATTAAAAACATTTGGCGACCAGAGCAGAGTCAGAGCAGGAATTATAAACCCGAGTCTTTCCCTTATATTTTTTATTTATTATATATTATTCAGTTAACATAAGTATGTAGTATTTTTAAATTTGCTGTAGTGCTTTTGTATGATCTTGCTATCTTTCCCTTTCTTCAGAATGAGGAAAAGTCGCCCTGCTGTTTGCTGTTTGTGTCTTTTATTTCCGCCCAACTCCCTTTGGAGCAGGACATTTTACGTGTAAAAAGCTTTGCTGTTTCCCTTGACACAGTCCACTACATGAAATTGATGGGAATACATCCCCGCAGTACAAATTCCACTTAGTGAATTCCTTGAGGTTAGCAGACATGTTTTGCTACACAGCTGTACCCGTTTAGGAAGGATAGAAGACGACTGTGTCTGAAGAGTTAAATGTAGCACAATCACTGCAGAGGCTGCACGTGTTAATTAGCTGTTACTACTGCAGGTGAGTGAAATCATGGCCAAATTTAATTTAATTAAATTGTACAAGCAAAGGAGTCATTTCTGTTATGTTCATCTGATATATAGGCTACAGTATCAATCTAATCTCTTCTGCTTTTCACTGTTCCACTGGGCTCTTTTATGCATCATCCATTTGAAGGTTCATACTGTAGTGACTGAACACATGCATTATTACTCACTACTATTTGCTACTTCTTATTCCAGATGAAATATTATTTGAACATTGCATTTTACAAACATCTGCATGTATCTGCACGTAAATATCCTATGTTCTCTGAGCAATTTGTACAAAAAAAAACATTATGCGTCATATTATTATAAAGGTCTTTGCTGTTTTTTTTTTTTTTTTTTGTTTTCTGTTGAAGTACTAGAGCATTTTGCATTGTGTGTCCCTTAGGAACCTGAGAGGACAAACCCACCATCCTTTTGGATAATCTTAGTCATTTATTTATTTTGGTTGACACAAAGGCCACAAAGCTGGCAGGGCTCAAAGCAGCTGACAAGCAAGGCAAACAAAACACATCCAACGATGTCACACGTTCAAATCTGCTGAGAATTTGCTTATCAAAACACAATTACACTACAGTGGCAGCTAATTATTATCAAATAAGATACTGTATTAAAAAAGGGCTCTATTTACACGACAAGCACTGAGGTGTGGTCCGATGCTAGCACTGGCTGTGGATTAAACAATGAAAATTAGACACCATTTAATCACGCAGCGTCTTTATTCATTCAGCATAATTCTGCTTAACATTCAGGGATGCTGATTTGGTAACACTAATTACTGCTGGCATCTCAACCATGAAATGTGTAAAGAGAAGTCATACAGGCAAAACTTTCAGACACTGAAATGCCATGTTTGGATAATCAGCAAAAGTAATTGCTTCCATATTCTAGGGGTGACAGTAAATACATTAGAAACAACCGTTACACCATGTTATAGCTAAACTATGTTATAATTAAGCAGCGGTGGTTAGCATCTTCATAGGAATCCAGCATTGTGGACAGTTTTCTGCAAGCTGCTGATAATAGGGGGGAAACTGAGGGAAAGAAAAGAGAAGTAGCATTTATCTACTTAGATACTGCATCTACTGTAGCAGAAACTGAAGTAAAGTCACCTTTTTATTATTAACATACAATAAAAGACAGTGGTATACATAAATAGCTCTATTATGTATTTTCCATAAGATGGAGGGGAACAAATATTTGGTTGTACAAGCCATGTCTGACCAGTCTGGTTGTTGGCTTGTACATCACTCGCACTACACACATGTGGATGTGACCCAAAGCTGATTCTAGGCTTCAGTGCTATTTTCCTCCATTTACATGCGTAACCACAATTATTATATTGGGCTCTGAGCACTACCAAAACATGAATGACCTTCCCTTTGTATAGGAGCAAAAGCTGCTGCTGTTGCTCTACTGAAATGTTGCTCACACTACGCTTTCTGTGTAGACACAGCATCAGTCCCTGCAAAGAAAGATGGGGTCTTGGCTCAGAGCATTAGGGCTTTGTCCAACTACAGTACCTAATATTTTGAATAAATTCAGGTATTCAGTCCAACACAGTCCACCACCCAATCCAGAAAGGCATCCTGAACCTATCCGTACAAAATTGCCTCCGTCTTCTCTGGGCCTGATTTCATGTCAGATGGACTGAAAGACAGTGGATTTGTGTTCTGTGGTCAGACAAATCCACAATTCAGCTTGTTATTATTGGTGCCAAAGACGAAATAGGCCATCCAGACTGTGAATGGTGGAAAAGCCAGCATCTGTGATGATACGGGGGCGCATCAGTGCCCACGGCTTGAATAACTTGCGTATGTACCATTGATGCAGAGGCATATAGTTTCACTCTCAGTAGAGTTTAGAGAGACATAAAGACAACATATTTTCACAGGAAGTCAATAGATATTTCAGCATTTTGCAAGTGCCACAACAAAATGGCTTCCTAAAAACAGAGTGCTTGACCTGCTTGGCCTGTCTACAGTCCAAATCGCTCCCATGAAAATACCTTGTGCATCATTGAAAAGTGACCATGCGCTGTTGAGAAGCTCAATTCTTGGCCCCAGGAAAAACTGGCAAATATTCCACTTACAAAACTTCAACAGTAAGTGTCGTCAGTTCCCCAACAATTAAAGTGTAATAAAAAGGAAAGAGAGATTCGGAGAGTCTTGCAGGCATTAAAGTGTAAATTTGACAATCTTTCTAAAATACAATGTAGCTGGTCAGTAAATATTACAATAATAAAAATCACGTCCTTGTATTTTTGTCTGATTAATAAAAGTTTGAGCTGTGCTTTATACCAAAGTTAACATGTGCATTCTTTAACTGTGCGATTTAAAATACATTTTATGAAAATGTTGAGAAAGTATGAAACATATTTTGTATGATTATTTAACCACCCTAATAAAATAGAAAACATGATAGGAACTAATATATCAGGTAAAATAACACAGACTGATAAGCCTCTTTTCAACGTGTTGCATTAGAAGCCCTGAATGAAGTGACAAGGACATTGATCCAGTCACATGTATCTGTACTACATTTTTGGTTTAAAGCAATAAATTCTAGACACAGAACTACTATTACTTTTTTAAATATATAAAATTTACAATTAAAATGTGGAGAGTTCAAGCAACAGATCCTCAGTAAACCAAACAAAAAAAATGAACAACCTTAAGAATATCATCATGAAGACCAACACTATGAAAATGCTTTGGACTATTGGAATGTAATTTACAACGACATCGGCTCCAAATATCTGGATTTTTTATAACATCATCTTTTAATAGAATTGGATGCAACACAAAATATAAATAATCTCTTTATGGACATACAAATGAGTAAGATTATTTAACATGCATGTATTAATACAGTACTAGTTGGTTGGGTTAATCCGATCTCATTTAGTATTTCCAAAGGAAATGAAAAGATCTGTCTCTATGTTTTTGATTAACAGCAAGCCAAGACAGTCCAGTACTGTGAGTTTGTATGGTTGAACGTGGCTATAGAAAATGAAATACCATCAGCCTGCACGACCAAGAGTAACATGCACTAGGAGAAACTGATGAAGGCTAATTAACAGAAAATCAAAAAAAACGAGGAAGCTCTTGAGACTTAGGGGAGAAACCAAGTGCTGGAATAAAAAAGAGAGCGCTACACTGGGAAGAATCCCTGGATGCCTGCAATGCTGCAGATCTGGGACCTGCTTCGACACTGGACTTGATCAGTCATTATATAAGTCCCAGTTTGATATAAAATGTAAATAAAATGCATTTCACAACAGGAAAATGTTACCAATAAAACATTGTTCCTGTAGATTATCTTCACCTCTGCCAAGAGGTAAAAAGGAAAGAAAAACAAATGGAAACAGAAAAGGCAGCCGTTCGGGTAAAGATTTGTTCTTTGGATCTTGGTTGTCATCTACACTTACCATCATTACATTGTGTTTTCCTTTTAGCCATTCATCTACACATGCTAATAAGTAAATCCAAATGTGGGATTTCACTAAAGCAGAATAATACTTGGGGTATGCCAAAGATACTATGATGTAACTGTTATTTCAAACAGCTCCTCTTGCATGAGGAGGAAACAGTGGCACATCTAAAGTCATGTTTATGCAAATCAAGTGGCACAATTTGGAATCTATTTTGGCATGAAATTGCAAGAACATTTCTGCCATCTGAGCAGCAGTGGTCCTGGCTGTCTCAGCGCTCTAGGAAACCTTTCATTCAGAGCTGCAACATGACCGAGATGTTTACATTGGGTGGTCCAGTTCGGTTTTTGCCTTTCAAAAGGCCAGAAAGCAGATTCCACTGGTGTGTGTAGTTCACAATAATGCCAGCATATAACATCGATGACAATAAGAGTATGTATTGATTTAGCAGTGTATTACTGACAATAGTACAACAGCGTTTGCTGTGTCTCTAAACACAGACTGAAGAGCATGAAGGAGACGCCAGGGAAACCAGCCGTTACACCGGGAGAACTGGATATGGGTGTAGAAGGGCAACAACCCAGCAGTGGGATCGGTATCTGCTCTTTTGCACAAGGAGGAACATGGAGGAGCCCGGTGAGAGCCCTACAAAATGACCCTTAACCAGGCTACAGCAGGCATGTTTCTGATCAATCTGTCCAAAACGGTTTAAGAAGCAGAAGAAAGAATGCCTTTCCCGGTCATCATGTTTCCCTGACCTAAATCCAATTGAGCACCTAAATGTATTGGACATCATGTATCTGTGAAATTTATGTCACCAAGTGCCGTGACCTGGGTTGAGAGGCACTGATGATTCAAAAAATAATCCAAAGAATAGTTGTTTATTCTATAAAAATTATAAGATACAATATATGTATCTAGTATCCACAGACTTTTTGACTGAGAAAAAAACTGTGGTTACTGGCTTCACACATCACAGCCTCCAAATTATCCCTACAAACACTGTTAGTTTCAGATAACTACCAGAAATATCACCAGATATTTTTTTTTTTAACTTGGCTCTCAGTTTGTGTTGCATGCCTTGCTGGTATTCTTTAAAGTATGCAAGAGTTTAATCATAAAGCAGGGCCACATGTTTTTACTATATAAAGTTCTTAATTCTCTGAAATTTGTATTAAAACGAGTCATTTAATGCAACATTGCATTAAATGACTTCAATACACATTGTACAGCAGATTCCTCCAATCTAAAGTCAACCCATCAGCAGCTATGGGACAGTGACAACAAGGTCTCCCTCTTTTTCTCACTTGAACTCAGTCTTCCTCTCTCTGCGTTTACACAAGGGACATCTGTGGAGCTAATGATGCCACAAGAGGATGAAAGGAATAGTGCCTGAAGAAAATATGATTTTCCACAAACAAGAGGATAACTGCAATAAAACAATATCACAGGCAGCAGTCAAGAGTAACTTAGAAACATTCGTTATTATGGGGTGTAACTTTTCCTTTCTGTTGAAGGACAGTTATTGCCAGTGTGACCGATGCAACATGATAAACCAGCTCACAAGTATCTTATACAGGAAAACAAAACACACAACTAGCCCTGTGTTAATTGCTACTGTGGAATATATCGGTTTCAAAGACCAGTTTTTGCCTTCAGTTCGCCGTCTGCAGTTTAACCTCAGGTTACAGTGTCTATTCTGGGGGCAGCAGGATGACCTTGTGTTTCATGACCCTCCTCCCGAAGCAGAGGCCTCAAACATCAACCCTGTTTACCTCTAGGCAACAGTCAAGTCATTATCAAAGCATAAAAGCGCCGGCATCGAGCGAACCTACTGTTAACCTTTAATTCCAAAATCAGGTAAAGAAGAGGAAAGGTACACCTCTGTATAATGTGCAAATGGAGCGGTTAAAAAACAGAGCTCCGTTCAGCTTGTAGCTAAAGAAAATGAAGATTACTCATTTCACTCATCTCTCCTCGTGCCCGTGTGGCATTAGCAGTAATTATGACATTGTTAAATTGATTTCACCTGGCTTGATGCATGTTAAAATACAAATCAGTGAGTGATGTGCACCGCCGATGACATTAGGGCTTTGATTAATTCCCTGATATTTGAATTATACTCGAGAAGTGCTGATTGTTTCCTGGTCTAACGATGAAATCAAATCAAACATCACACGAACCATGTGAAATTTGTGAAGCTGTGGCCTAATGAATATTCTCTTTAAAGAGGAGATTATTTGAGAGTGATCTTTAATAAAGTTGCATTCCAGCAGAAGAGTACATCTGTAGAATTATTCATTCTAGCAAACTGTAAAAGGATGAAGTCTAACAGTGAAGTTCTTATGTTCCTCAAACTTGTGAATATTATTTGTTGATGATGATATGCAACACTGTTCAAACACCACAAAGCCGTTTCTTACACTGCTCAGGTCTATTACAGTGATTTACTATGATGTACAATGTAGCAAGCAAACACTGACTTGAGTGTTTTGTTTTGTTATTTTCAAAAAAAAAAAAAAGATAAAAATAAATTTTATTTTATGTGTTTTTAGAAGTTCTCTGGAAAATATATGCGCAACCACAATCAGAAGCCAGGGGGCATCACGTTGTACATGAAAACAACACATCTGCATGTTCTCCCAGCACCAGTTACCTGTGAATTCACTGACTGGTTGTTTAGTGTTTTCCATGATACAAATTATACTAGCTCATATCATATACTACACATATTACATGATGTTATTCGTGTCGGTTTATGTTGTGTATTTCATACTGTATGTTCACAACTTTAATATTTACAAGTGAAGGGATTATTCAGTTGTCGCTATCAGAAAATATACAACTGTGCTGTATTGTTTGAAAACTTCTTTTTAATTTTTGAAGTACTGTGCAATTCAAAGTGGGTTCTTTTTCATTGACGCTTGTACTTAGACTTAAATGTACATTTGTGCCCTACAGATACAAAATTCATACTGTGCCCAGCGTGGGAGTGGTGATGTTCACATCTCAGTTTTCAGAAATGAGGCTCTGACTGAGCTATTAAATACTGGTGTAATTATGTATCTATTGCGATAATATATTGCAGGATGATTAATCGTATGGCAGAAAAAAAAAAAGACAATTAGATAATGAGCTGGTTCAGTAAGGCTTCACAGCTCTATGGTGTCTTCTTGATATGTTTGCACCATGGCTACAGGCTGCATATTGGGTTGTTAACATTTCATAAACCAATCAGAATTGTCCAAAGGGAGCCTGATGTGTTACATGTACCTCTTCAAATGTTTTGATCATTTCAGCTCATAAAACTCTTACCAAAGCAGGTAGGAACCATTTCATCAGTTATTTAGCTCGTTTGTCTGTTGCACAACCTGGCTGACAGACAGGGAGATTTTCGTACAGCAGCTCGACGGCTGTTTTGAACAAGAGATTGCCTTTAATAATCTGAGTGCTAGGTTTACTCCCATGTAACAGTACATGTTACAATTTATACCAGCCATGAGATCTTTCTCCAACTCAAACTCAGTTGTTTATACCCCTTAAAAAACAACTCAAAATCAATCTGATCTGTATTTGATTGTTATTTTTAGTTTGCCTTCTAGCTATAGAACAACTTCCAACTTAGCATTAAACTATATGTAGTTTTAGTTTCACGGATCTAAAGCCAGGTGTAAAAGCGAGTGTCTTTCCATTATTTGCTGTATTTGTTCATAGATTTGATGAAATAGTGACTCTCCCCCCAATGATTTTGAAGTTCACCTCTAATCATTTCTACTACACTAATTACTTTTCCTGTTATTGTGCTCCAGTTTACAGCTGCATATACTTAAGTGACATGTAATTATAATGAGGATCTAACCTCACCAAAAAGGGAGTTACAAATCCTCAACAGCAGCACCAGGGGAGTACTGGTGATGGTAATTACTATTTTAGTGCCTCCATGCAGTCTATTCAACTCCAAGCTGATCATCTGAATCATCTTTTAATAATTCCATCCTTAAATTATTTTCCTAAACAAACTTTTGCCCTCTGCGACCATATTTCTACCCTAATAACATACAAAATAATTTGGCTTCATGATATTTAACGCTCCTTGTGGAGAATGGGATTGGTTTAGTTTGCAATCAGCAAAGCAACTGTGTAAATGTGCTGCAATCATGTCATTTGTTGATCCAACCTATGTGGAAAGTAGAAGGGTCCTAAATCTATATTCTACACCTACACCCTTCACATCATCATCTGGATCACTGCTCTAGTGATCCAGATGACTAGTCGAAATTCCAGAGATGACAGAGCCTTTGCTGCATCCAGAGTTTATGCCTCTTAGTCGCATCTCCTCTATCACTGCCTTTGAGTCTCATCAAGATAAGTTTAATCTGTTCTCTCACAACTTTTCTCCGTTCATTAATTTATTTCCTATTTCTTTTCTTTGTAAAGCACTTCAAATCCCGATGTTTCAAACGTGCTCAATAAATAAATTTTGACTTGCAATTCTAAAATGAATAACTTTGGCACTCTACTTTGAAGAGTGATTCATATATCTCCGCTAGTGCAGGAAAAGTACCTTGAGTTGTTACAATTACAATTTTTCTGTCACCGGGGGTTGGAAGTGGGATGTGCCCATTACAAATCACATTTGCTACAGAAAATTACATTGGGTGACAAAATCTAACAGACTGCCTAACAGACTAGCTTCATAAAACACTGGCAGTGCAGTGATTATACCAGTAGAAAAAAACATGATGAAAAAGCTCTGTCATATAGACATCATTCATACGCATCAGTGGGTAGAGCATTCGGTGGCACTGATTTGCATTTGAGAAGCTTCTAAGCAATGGATGAAAAAAAAACTTGAGCTATCTGGAACTAGTTCTGGCCAGTACGACCAAACCTTTGTGTACGAATGTTTTACTGTATATCATGATAGAATATAAAAGTAAGAACGTATTCAAGAAGGATATTTCTCAATCTAAGAAATAAGCTTAATATTAAAGGCTGGGTAAAATAAAAACACCAATTTCTCGGTAAACGCATTAAACATTTTGCAGAAAATACAGTATGTCAAAAGTCTGAAAATGATGTAGTACTCAATTGTCAAGCTGAAGAACATTAAAGAGTTTTTCATAATTTCTGGTGTCTGGTGTGAGTCGACAGCTGTCGGAGAACTCAGACATATCCAGAGGAGAGAGGGAGGACTGAACGTGTCTTACAACCAGTGCAGTGAAATGACTTTTAAAGAGAGCATGAGTAAGTTTTATGAATATGGACCAAACATATTCTCACGTTAGGTACCTGCTGTTACGATTCCTGCCTCGGCCCCTTTCAGTTGGTTTTGTTTCTGTTTTCTTTCCTTTGTTTTGTCCCTGTCTCACTCCTGTACAGCCACTTCCTATTTAGCCCTTTTGTTACTCTATTGCGTTGTTCGTTAGTTCGTAGCAACCTGCTGTGCCTCTTTTACACAAGACACAGCTCCATCCTTTGATAGCAGAGAGTAATCCTCATTTTGTCATAATTTTGAAACCTAATTTTTATAGGCTGGCTTGTTAGTTTAATCATTCACACCTGAATTGGTGGTCAACAAAATATTTTTCAGTGGTGTGACAAAAAAAACACATATTTCTTACTGCTTGAATTAGACTATAATGTAAAACATGACCAAGTATTGAAGTAGCCTATAAAAATAGCTTTTGATTAGTCCTGTTTCCAATTCCAAATGTTTATGTTTTAATACCATAAAGTCATATGTGGTGACAGTGTTCAGTCTATATCGTGGGTTAGAGTGTTACTGTAAAACTAATGTAGCTTCAGTACATAACCTTGTCTTAGTTACTGTATATGATGACATGTTTCCATATGTAAAATAATTAGCAGTACATTGTGTTCTGCCCAAAGCTAACTGGACCGTCACTACAACAGTAAGAGGAACAAACAAGACAAATTGAAAACTTTGAGGCTGTGCGACTGCCTTTGGGTTCACCTAGAAATGTGGACAAGGACAACACATTTAGAAAGGACACTGGCTCCTGCCCTGTCTGCAGGTATAAGTCAGATCACATATCTTCTCAGCTCGGCAAGAAATCAAAACAGACACTCAAGGTAGCACCGCACTGGAAAACCTCTAAAAAAGACAATAAAAAGATAGGGAAAGAAAAGACGAGTGACTTTAGCCACGAAGATGAAAATGTTAGAAACAGAGCTTGTGTGTCATGCAGTCAGCTGCACAATCGACTTCATAAAGATTTTAAAACGAAAACAAATAAGAGTAAGAATGTTTAAATTCAGAGGGAATGACTGCGATACACTAACAAATCAGTCACATCCAATACACATACTGTTTTTTTTTTTTGTGTGTTTAATCATTGGAGAACATGTTGCTCAATCATAATGATATTAAATGACAGATTCTCTGGAACGCTACACTTTCTTTTTCTTTTCTTACTCTTCAAAAGTCACACTGTGGAGAAAGAAAAGATAGTTTCGGCGGTAGAATGAGGAGAAGGTCACCTTCAGAGCTTGTCTAATCCTTTAGTTCATCTATCCCAAATTTAATTCACTTTAAATTAAAGATAAGGAAAAGTTTCACTCAATTAACTTCAAATCCATGGATAATGGATGATGAAGCCAGGGCATCATGTTAAATTTGGTTTAGGATAGAGTGTGCATGTTTTCTGTTGTAGCTATCGCGACTAGTAATGAGATACAAATAGGTGTGCTTTATCAGATGTGTTCGTCGATGTACAGTGAGTTTACAACTTTCTAATCTTTAAATTACCACTTTAATAACAATATGCTATATGTTTAGAGATTTAAACTACTTAAAGGTTCTGTTTTACGCCACAGTTTATCTAGCCTGAACTGACCACTTAACCGAACGGGTAGGACCCTGAACAAGTACAGAGCAAATCTATATGCCTTCAGAGATTTCAATATTTTTCCATTGCTATAAAGCTTTAAAGCCTCTGTGTGTTGAGCAGCCATTTTTGTGATAGCAGTGTTTGCAGTGGATGGGGTGATGTAATTTTTTAATGCCACGTTATTTGACTTTTACTGAGAGTGAAATTGAAGCAGTCCGAGGTCACATCCATCCTTGAAATTCTAAAGTCTTATCATTAAAACAAGTGCCTGGAAAATTGCTTAATTATAAAAAAAAAAAAAAACATTTTAGGTTAGCAGGGAATCATAACCCAATGACACCGTATCAAAGTGAAGTCGAGCTGAGCACATGTAGTCCGTCTACTGCAGGACTGGCAGCAAAGGCGTTAAGAGCAGAGGATGTGAAAATGAAAAAAGTTGAGCGGAGAGGGGTAATATTTCACGGTCCTGTTTTGTCTGGTGGCAGTTATCAGCAGCTGCCAGTCTGATAATTGCTGCTTGAGGCCCAGTGCTACTCCTTCAAGTCTGCACTGACAACCCAATTCAAGCTTTCAGCCATGGGAGCTGCTGCCTGCTGCTGTGTAGCTGGTGGGACAACACTGGCTTTTGTTTGATATCATAGCACAGACGCTTGTGTCGAGTGCTTTTTCGGGAAGGTCTAGCAGTTTGCCTTATTCAAATGACGCAAAGTGTTTATGTACAATATATATATAAACATAGAGCAAAGGATGTATTTGCGGTTGCACATGACACTGGTATCATTATTCTACAGCTTGTACACCTTCCTGTTGGCATGAGCAGTATACAGAGTCACATCTTACATATTATGTGTTGAGATAGAAAATGTATAGTGCAGTGGAGAGGGCCAAAGTGTTGGTCTGGTCATTTGTTAAATGTGAAACAAGCCAACCTACGGTGCTGTGTGATGTCTGTGTGTGTGTGTGAAGAAATATTGAGGAAAAATTGGCAAGGAGGGCAAGAAAAAAAAAAAAAAAAAAACGACAGGAATTTTCTTTGATTTAAGACCCAGCATTCCTCTTTGAAGAGTTGTGGCTGTGTTGTGTACAATCAACACGCTCTGTCACTTAGCCACCAGATAACTGATGTCCCACTCCCCTCATAACCAGAAGCTATCAGTCTGAGACTTCTGCTTGTATCTTTCCTGTCGTCTCTCAAGTAAATTACAGCTCAGCAGTTCCAGATAGTTTGATGTTCTTCCTCTGCCCCCCATCTTTCTTTCTCCTTTGCTTATCATTGCTCTCCTTTCTTTATTATTTTATTTCATCTGCAGATGGTTCGCACAATTACAGAGCTAACTCGCCATAAATTCAAGCAATAGGTGTTCACGCAGACAGTTCTGTCATTCAAAGGCTTGATGTTTCTTTAGCCTTCTGTACCAGTTGCTTTAAGCCTCATTTAATTAAGAGATCAATAATTACTCATTTCAAGCATAAACCCATGAAACTGTTGGAATAGTGACAACTACAGCACATCACTGTCCATTCATCAAACTCCTTGTGTTTTGATTTCAGTGTTTATGTGTACAGTACATTTAATCATTCATTTGTAAGTTTGAATTAGATAATATGTCTCCAAAAACAGGCCATTGTAATTTAATAATAATTTGTTCAATTTGTGATCTGTAATTTGTTTTATTATTCAGACCAATGACTTGCTTCATGATTTACAAACAATCCCCATGGATTGGATCCCCCACTCAGGATAAACATACAAAACCCATTCTGCTTAGATTTGCATTGTAGTTTCCTAACAACTGTTAATGCCTTGTTTATGAGGAAATAGTTGAGTGACATGAAAAGGACCCATCTGAATATTGTGCATTAGTGTAAAACGAAACCAGGTTGGCTGGTGTCCCATTGGCTCAGCTGCCAAAAGGCATAATCAGGTCTGCAATAATAATATACTCCATCGCCATTCTTTCACTCTTTCTTTCCTCTCTTGTTTCACAGTGTTAAAGTATATAATAAATAAAAGAGGAAGTACAGTAGAACTTGTTTGTAACGTATATAATTAGATAAAAGAATATCAGATTAAGAAAGAATAAAATTAGTCTAAAAGCAAAATTCATCCTCAACAAAATGAGCAATTAAAAAAAATGTGTTGTTTACCTTAAGATAAAGCTCAGTTCTAATTGCACCAATGCAAACGAGGCTTTGGCCACATTGGATTTTCAGGTCCCCAACTAGGAAATGTTAAAAGTTTGCTGCTCTCTTCCAGCCTACTGCTCTGGCTTCCAAAGAGGATGTGTTAGCAAGAGGTGATAAAACTGCACCATCCAGCTTTCAGTAGACATGAAAGGCCAGAAATAGAAAGCTCAACTGGAATTAATTACACAAAATGTCACATTGCTGAAGATTAGGAGGAAGACAAGTCTTCTCACAGGGTATAATGAGAAACAAAATAATTAGTGCCATTGAAAAATATCCATCAAAATAAGAGAAGAGACAACACCCTGTAGCTTGAGCTGTACATTAAACCATATGACTACATCAGTTTGTACAGTATCAATAGAATAGAAGGTAATTTAGTTGGTTTCTGTGTGAACCCATCCTGGTGGCATTACAGTAGTTTGCGAGTGCATTTAATCCACAGTGGCACATGAATCGCTTGTACGACAATGTAACCGGATGACAAAATTGGTTTCTTTGAACAGAATGAAAAGAGGAAACCAAAATGTCAGTTAATTTGGACGATGAACGCTCTCTCAGGGACCCGCCACATAAACACTGAAGCGCCTTGCAGTCTGAAAACATTTTTATTGTCGTGGAGATGCAGCTCGCCTGGTAGCATTTGCAATATGCCGTGGTGCACCCTGGTGTTCAATGTGCCAATTTACGCACAGCAACCAGGCAGTCCCGGAGACGAGATAATGTGTGTGGAGTTCTCAGCAGTGTGTTACAATCGCTGGGACCTGATTCTCGTTTGTTTTGGCTGTCACATGCTTAATATCATTGCAGGCCTGTTAAGTACAGATTTTCCGTTATGACTCTCGAGTTGCATTTCACCTCACTTCGTACGTACATGCTTTGTTCTGCCAGAAGATCATACTTCTTTATTCCCCAAGTTGCTCTCGATTCACTGCTGCCTGAAGAAACATGAAAATAAGACCATCATTCATATTCACTCAAACCAACGCTGTTGCACAATTCATTTCATACCTCCCCGCCTCAGTCTACATCAGTTGCTGGATGTAGAGGCTGCTGCAGTGATATGGCACTTGTCCTTGCTGTGAAATGATCCATCTGCAGGTATGTCTGTCTGCATCACAGGCATCCTCTCGCTCATTCTCTCCTCCATTCCCCAGATGAGCAAAAGTGCCTCATTTACTCAGGCTTCAAAGGCACTGCCTAACTTTTCTCCCATATGACTCTGCTTCCCACGGGGGTCTGTCTTTCCCTTTGAATCCCAACCAAACAGGCTTTGATGGCGTCTTTGTGTATTACATGAGTCAACTTCATTCCACTGAGAAAAAATATGCATGCTCTGTAGTAGCAGCTATGATATAAAATGGGAAAATACTCAAACTTGGAACCATTCAAGTTGTCATAAAAGAAATGGATACCTTTGCACAATCTTGCTGAATTGTATAGAGCTAAGCATATTAAAACCATGTCAGACATCATGTCAGACAAATCTTCTCAGTGTGAACCCAGAACCAAAGTAAGAAAAGTACGCTGGATATTTACTTTGAAATAAAGTCACATGACACATATTCTAGCTCATTTTCATGCTGTTGGACAACTGTTGATGTAGGTTATTATTAGACCATTTCTCAACCTAAGTGAGCATATTTAGTGTACACTGATAGAATAGAAATTGATTTATGGGGATCGCAGTTGGTTACATAGGTTGTTTAATAGTATTTTCATTAGATAGAATTGTGATATTATAGGTGCTGATGAATTGATGACATTGATGACACTTTACTCTCATTGTTTTTCCACTATTGTGAAAAGAAGAGCGAGGAGCAGCAAATTCAGACGACGACAACATAGAAGCGCACAACTTTTGAACAAAGAAGTGAACATTAAGCAGCACACTCTGGGGAGCTGCCATCTTCCACGCAATTTGTTGACAATTTTGTAGACGAGTAACAGCAAGACACTTCAGTGAGCCAACAATGAGCTGCTCTACAGTAATTTTCATTTTATTATATATAATTATTTTTTGCTGCATTTTTCAGGTTTTTTATTCTAAATAGTTGACTAGTTAAACAGTTAAGAGAAAACGCGCTGGAATGAGAGTCTGTGCATGACTTGGCATCACATGTTAATAGCATAAGTTTGTAAGAGCATGAATTGAATAGAATTGGCACCAAAATTAGTAAAGCTCTTACAGTAATTTACATGTAATGATCGTTCAAAGAAGATATCACTATATTGATAATTTGGGAAGGCAATACTGCCCCCCCCCAAAAAAAAAAAACTTGCACCTTTTGTGCCCGTCTAATACGTATTTCAACTTTAAAGTAGTTTTGGTGCCTGAGGGACAATATTCAAAAAGTATGACTCACTCCATTAAATGTTTGGTGTTTTCCTTTTTATGCTCTGACAGTCACATAAGCGCCATTTGTATGAAATGATATCTCATTTAATCGAGTCGTGCTGATGCCCCTGCATGCAGCACTGTTTAGACTTCTTATTCTTCTACAGCTGTAAGCAACATAATGATTATTAGGACTGAGGTACCTTTTCCTAAATGAGCCTCTGACAGCTTGGTGATTATGGTAGAGCTGATACTAATGCAAGGATGTACAGTGACTGCAGGACAATCATAAAAACATGGACGTCTGACAAATTTACCTATGTTTATAAAGCCCATACATGTCTGCAAATAATATTGTCAAACTGGGGCATTGTAACAACCAATAATGAACAAATAGGGAAATAAATGAATATAGGTGTTATGGAAATTAGCCATGCTCATGTGTGACAAATGTACTGACCTTTGACTTAAATTGTAAGAATAAAGATACATATGTGTGCTTATTTGATGTACATACATATGATTGTGTGCATTTGAATATACGATGATTTAGTCTGAACATCAACTTAAAAAACTTTTACTCAGTGTATATCAACAACAAATACATCTTTCTTTGACCTTCGTTTCACCTATTTGGCAAAAAGTTACTGTCTGTTTTGTCCAACTCAGTGGAATTTTTCACCACCAAAACATCTCAAGGATAGGGCATTATTCTTTTAACGGCCCAGAGAAATGAATCAATACTTTCGTTTCCTCCAGAATCAACAAACAATGCATCACTATGCAGCTGTTTTCATGCAAACACCAATCCATTACCCCAACCTTAGTCTCTCTTCAGTGGCTCCCTTATGTACACATAATTGATGGTAAATCCTATGTGAAACCTACAAGACATTAGCTGGTGTTGTGCCTCACTAGTCTAACATATATTTTACCCACAGACGCTGCTCCTCTTCCGTCCACACATTGAAAAGAAAATACCTGGATACAGAGTCTTTACCTACTAGTGAAGTAAGCTTCTCGCCACTTTGAGGGAATCAGATGCTGTCCTCTTAAATCCAGACTAAAGACCAATTCATCCAGCACAGTTTACAGCCAAGTTCAACTCCCACCTCACCAGCTTTTTTTTTTTTTTCCTCTTTATATATTTATCATACACTTTCCTGCAGTCATCCACTTCTTTATTCTACGGAGTGCTCTGGTATTGCCTGGTTTTCTCCTATCTACGAAAACATACACAAATACAGGTCTGGATTTTATCTCATGCTTTTAGCCACTGATTTGTACGTCAAAAGCTCTTTATATAGTCGTGTCACCTTAATTTTACTGGTTAACTTAAGACATTTGTCCAGTTAATCGGTCCAGTTGTTTTTCATTGTGTCGGTCATTTACACGTTATGTATGGTGGAATCATTCAGGGTATAGCTGGAGGCACCTGGGCCAGTCCTTCCCTGCTTGAAATTCCCACCCGTCCTCAGTCCACTGGAGCTCTGTTCTCTCCTGCATACAGTATTGTTGGTTTTATGCCATTCAACAAGTTTTCGTCTATTCCTTGTCTCATCTACAGAGACTTTCATGACTGATTTTCAGATTTTTTGTGTTTTCATTTTGCTTTTTCTACAATAAATGACTTACATCGTGTAACCATTTTTTTTCCATAGATTTGTTAAGCTCATCCTAATAGTATTAATATTACCCTTTAAATAAATATATTGTTGTGCAATTTACTCCATAACGGAAGTAATCTCATTAGTCTGTGGTGAATTGCACGATTTAGTTCCAAAGAAAGTTGAGATCTCTGCATTTGAATTTATTGTTCTTCCAGTTGAAACTTTATTAGCATGCCTCTCTGATGAACCCGGGGAGAAATATCATTGGCATATAGCAAAATAACCAGAGTATATGCTAAACCATCAATATAAATTGCAAACAAACTAAACTAAACAAATCTCTCTACATATTATTTACTTCTAAATAGGCACTATATATTTTATGATCCACCCCTGCTTTCATAGGTTTCCTTTCTTTCTAGTAGATCATATGACATGATACTGTAGGGATGAGCGTACCTCTAAATAGACTATGCTGAGCATACAAAACAATGCTAACACTGAGATTTATTTGTGGTAATAGTATTAAATTGAAACTATGATGAGATTACGTTATGTTTAGGGTTTTTTTTTTCTTTTCTTTTGATAATACCCTGCTGTTTGTGTATTATATTGTATTGTCCATTAAAAGCCTGCTGCACCAGACAGAGCACAGACCCCCAAACATATTGTATCTGGACTTCATCCACTTTTAGCTACTGTGCATGGATAATCAGTTTTAAAGTTCTGCTGTAATCACATTATTCAATCCATCATGGACCATAAGCCCATTCAACTGGCGATTTCCAACTGGTGATTATCAATAATACATTTATTTATGATGTCATACCCCGTACAGTAAATGTCAAATAACATCAAAACAAAGTTTGACGTGATATTTTAAGGGATTACAGAAAACAGACAACAGCCTTTGTTCTCAAATAAAATCTTCCATTGAGAACCAGTGAATTTAGGGAGAAGATAATAATATAAGTGATGCATTTATAAGCATTGTTGGGCAGCTCTACTCAGAAGTCTCCTCTGGTACACATTATAGGTCAGACCTTTCTGCAAAAGTTGAATGCAGCCATACAAACAGATCCAATTAACACAGCAGCAGCATGTATTTATAAAGTAATATGATCCTGCGTGTGGCCTTGACCTTTCTTATCTGGACAACAAAAGCTTTTAAAATTAACTTCAGAAGTGTTTGAATTTCTGACAGATCCTCAGTGGACTCGAAAGCATCAGTGGAACTGTGTAGCACCCAAACATGTTGACCGCGTCTGATAATTCTTTCAGTGAGATGACCTTCAAATCTGGTTTAGAGTTGAGCTCGCCTGACACAACATAGTTTTTTTAAGGTCATTCCCAAGATACAGAAACTGCTCTCCAGAACGGTTTAAATGGTAAAATATTTAAATCATAGGAATCATATCATGCACATCAATGCTACACTAACACCACAGATCTGGCCACATACGACACACTGAACAAAAAAAACCAAAACAAATAAATGAATTATTGGGACAATGCTAATAAAAATACTAACAATCACAACAGATGCTACATAAAAAAGACAAAGTTGCTTATACTGTCTTTACTTTTACCATTTCTTTCTGTGCCAAATGGAGGCCTGTCATGATCCTGCTGAGTAAGTGGTTAAACAATAATGCCTCTAAATCCCACTTTTGCCACCAGTTGGTAATAAATCATTGACATTCATGAAGACTTTGAGTTTCTGTGTGTATATATTATGACTGACATTTTTTTTTTTTTCTTGCCAGTTGACTTTGTAGTCGTATCAGTTCCCGGCGGAGCTTGAACTTCTTTGGTGATTTAAAAGAAGGGGACTCCCTGCTTTCCATACCCTTGAGCTGTGTTGTCTGTCAGTGGGCACATCAGAACTGTCACTCACAAGGCGCACCAGAGCATGAACCGGTAAGACATCTGAAATGTCACTGTTCCCTCATTGACAACCTGATAGAGGATGCTGCTGCAAAAACTGCTCTCGTACGCCGTGAGGCCACATTTGTAGTCATCAGTGTTGTGCTTACATTAATGCTTTAAACTCACCCTTTGCTTGCTGCTATTTTGCTTTGATTTTTTTTTTTTTATAATACAGGATTTCTTCTGCTCTGCAGCAAGTCACAATAAATAAATGGCTGGATAGTATAGTGGTAAGCTCGCTGCTGTGCATGTAGGAGACCAGGGTTTGAATATCGACTCAGGCAAAACCTCCATGTGCTTATCCTGCCTGTGCTTTGTAAGTCATTGTGGATAAATGCGTCTGTCAAATGACTTAATGCAATTGCTGTCATTGGTCCCAACATGGTCATTTCTTTAGTTTGTGTGGTGAATTTATAGTCGGGGCTGTTATTACAGTTACATGTTGTTGCTGAATGTGCGATAGCTTTGTCCTTTCTCTGCTTAGGACTGATATTTTTTCTGTGCCTCCCATTGCCGCTGTCTTAGCCTGATATTAATCTCTCCTCACTCTTCCTTTGCCCTATGCACATACCTTTTTCAAACTCCATTATTTATACTGTTTCATCTACTCCACCTAACTCCATCACTGCACAAACAGTACTGGACTACGGACTCAGGGGTGGATTCAAACCCACGTCATTCTTGCTGTGAGGCCAAAGTGCTAACTACTATGCCACCGTACCACTCCATCTGTGTCCGATGGATGTCAGACAATTAGCAGACCAGCCGCCAGATCACAGACAACAGAAAAGGACATGCAGAGGATGCTAGAAAACAACTCCGGAAGGTCATGGAGTGTTTTCCAGAATATTCGCGGGACATCATCGACTGCAATGCTAATGTAATGTAGCACCCTCCCACTCCTCCCACCGCTCACAGGTGACTCAAATTTTTTGAAAATGTGTTTTGTTTATTTTTACTTCACTTAGGTTCGACACTACAAAGTGGTTTCATTCACATCTGCTGAGGGTGGAAGATTTATCTTGGTTCACCTCTAATTCAAGCTTAAGTTTGCATGAACATGAATTATTGTGGAAGCCAGTTGTGATTCAATATGCAACCTAAACAAATGTGACATGGACAAAACATGGCTACTTGTCGCTGGACAAGACGGCGAAACCCAGTAGTAGGGCCAATATGTACTGCATGGTAGCTGTCCAATCACAATTTCCCCAAGTGGATCAATAAAGTGGTTATTATTATACGTATGTCACAAACACTGCAAGAATTCACAACTACTCCACTTTTGAGAAATGGTGTTCTTTGTCCCTACGGGTCTGTCTGTGATGGTTAAAAACAAGTTTTCAAACTCCCTAGCTCAAACTAAGGTCATTAAAAAGTGCTGCCTTTGCTCTAAGCTTAGAGGCACAAAAATGCTACATTATTTTTAGAAACATGACTGTGGGGCCAAAACATTTTTTAAGGTGTTTTGAATTTGCCAAGTGAGTATGGTTCTGTACAAACTTCCAGATACATTCCCAACAGTAGCTGTGCTCTGGTCAGGATTTATAGTATTACACCCTGAAAAGGACGCTTAAATGCAGAGTGTGAAACAGTCAGTGACATATGGAAACATACCTCAAGCTATGCTTAAAGTTGTTTGGCTAAACTCCAATATAAATGAGCTCTTTTCCAAACAGCCATTCACAGACCATCTCACTGCATCTGTGAACTGATGGAGAAAGGTCCTTTTTTATTGATATGGAGCATAGTGTGTCCTCCTTTCCTTAGGGCAGAGTTGGCATAGGCCTGTGTGACTCATTAATCTGTTAGATTGGAACAGTCAGAACATTTGAAAGCCATGTCCCCTTCTTCCACAGTGCGATTCCTTTGATGAAACAGCGTCTTGGAATCGAGAGGGGGCAAGGGAGGCTCTAACTTATGTTTTCAATTACAAGGATATTCCATTTTCCAAGTTGCACATCGCAAGGTGAATCACTGTGTGCTATTTGCATGAACATCCTCTTGTTTCATTTGTCACGATCAGGCCCAAATCTACAGGGAGACACCATTTGGCTGTATCCCTACTTTAAGTATGCAGCCTCTCACCCAGCCTCAGACTTTAAACTTAAAGTAACAGATTTTATTTCCTTCTAGTCAGAGTCAGAATCATTGGAAACATTGTTATCCTATCCCATAAAACTAATTGAAATGCTGTCTTCAGGCATTTTTATATTTAATGTAATAATAGTTTATTGATATACAAAATATGTCGCATCCTATCCTGGTCTGCACATATTGTATGTAAATCTACAGAGTTTATCACAAGATTTACAATAAGCTTTCTGAAAATGAACTTACTGATTGGTGGCTTAAGGCCATTTAGACCAGTCAGCCCAAAATCTACCCACAGCACAAACAGAAACAGGCTCATATATCACTCAAGTGATGTTGTCTACTGAGTTGCATTACCCCAGTTTGGATTTTTCCACTGTCTTTTGTAGTTGGTCAAAGATGTGTATGTGATGAAGCTTGAATGTATAACTTATGCCCAACATATGCAAAATTAAGCTGTTTTATTGTCTTAGCTTAAATGTCACTGTCAAAATGGTGAGCTTGTTATTCTCCTTTAAGTTTCCTTGCTGTTTTTACCCAAATGAAGCCGCTGAATTTGAGTCTGGGAAGGTCTGCTACAGTTCCTCTATGCTGTCGTACACCATCAAGTTGACTGTCAGCTACTCGTGTTGTCAAAGCATGGTCAAAATCCCATTGGAAGACTTGGCAAATGGGACTTGACATTCACATGTGGCCCATGTCAGGGCTCCTAGAGACAGTAACAAAAAGGCAAAGAATACCTTAATATATTCTATAAAGAGTCTTGAGGACTGGTCTTTGAAATCAATATCTCAATGTTCTGGGAAATTGAGGGACCAGCTTGTCATGACATGGTACCTGAAGATTTAAAAAATGGGAATAGAGTAGCAAGTTTTGCCGTCAGAAAAGACAGAGATGTGGTGGCAGGACTTTGACCCCTAGCATTAAGCTGCTGGTTAAAGGAAACAGAGTGACAACCTGTTCTTCCTGGTATCCGATGAACAGCAAGGAGCTGTTGAACCATGGCGGTCAGTTCAACCATTCTCTCCTGTGTATGCTAAAATCTGCCTTACACCCGAACTGTGCTACTCAGCTCTAAACATTAGGTCTCTGTTGGGGACATTTTTATCTGACTCTTGCTGGATGTGACACCAGCTCAAGTACAGAAGGAAGGCAGTGGTTGGCAATCTTTCAAAAAAGACCAACTTGAAAATATAGGAAAGAAAACGAGGCAAACACACGCAATGGACTGAAAAGAAAATAGGAAATTAAACTACACTTAATTTGAAGACTGTTCAAAAGAAACTACAAAGGTGTTGTCTGGCAGGCTTTAAGACCCAACAGATGCTGCAACGGAAATCACATGACAACATATATATAACAAATAGTTGTATAATTGCATACTGTAACTTGACTTCAGAAAATGTGTCAAACTGCATAAGTACGTAAACATCAAAAGAGGCATCAGGATGTGATTTTTTGGCAGTGTCCAGTACTGTTAATTATAAAGATGTTTGCTATATCTTGTTGCACCCTGCCAAAAAAGCAGCTTTGACATCTTGATTTTAGACAGTGGCTAGTTGTATGACAATATATTCTTGTATCTTGTAGTTTAATATATTTGATCTATTGCTAAAGGGTGTAACGAGTTTTCAGATGATCAAATAGAAACGCAGGGAGAACATGTTTCAAAAGAGATGAGTTCGAGACGAGATTAAAAGTCCTGTTGAAATGCACACAGGTATACTGTGTGCAGACAGAGCAGACTAGAGTTGTGCAGCTATGTATACTAATGCCACAGAGTTCCACAAATAAGGGCAGTCGAGGAAAAGGCTGGGCAAATCTGAAATCTTACTGCAAAAACAATGTTGTTTCCTGCATGCTGTATTGATTTCTCTACCTGAATTGACTACGCGGATGACCATTGGTGTCCTAGGAGCAACAGCTGCCCTCCCTGAGCATCGTACACACATCCTTGTAGTTGTTTTTCCTGTGTCCCTATAAATAAAGAATAAGAGTGTGTTAAACATTTTTCACAGCACTGCAGGGTACACTGCAAATTCCAATCCCCATATTTACAGAGAAGTGGTTTATTCTTATGTGATAAAGAAGAGTAACAGCCTGTGTTGAGCAACTAGCATCCCCGCTACTATTCAGCACCATTGTTCATTCATAAACCTTCTCAAGCATCAGTTTAATAGCCTTGGGTCTCAACTTTCCACTATACATCACTCAAGCATTATATACTGCCTATATATTTTAAAACACTCAGTAACAAGCATGCGGCATATGCCATTCTCACATGCCCTGATTATGGTTTTGATGAAAGTGATGATGTGGAAGTAATTTGTTGTTGGAGGAGAGATTAGATTCTGCAATTTGACAGGTGAATCAATGTGGACTCATGGGCAATCCCCTACCCTCCTGCACCATCTTTCCACACCTAACTATCTTCATTTTTAGTATTTACCATTTATCATGAGTCTGTCTATGGATTCCCGACAAGTCCATTAAGCAAGAGACACCTTAATGGCTCTCTGCTGATGATGGAGAATCCCTCGTCTGATGAGAAGGGTGAAAAAGACTAAAAGTGTAACATCACTTTGACCTTTAGGTCTATATTCACAGGGACGGGTGGGGGAGGTAGATTGGCATCATCACTCTCCAACCTGTTCTCATTCCCGTGTCGTCATGTTCTTCTGCTTTTTCAAGCCCTTGGTGTCCCATTGACTCCAATGCTAATCTACCTGCGACAATGTGGGACAATTTGAGCTCTGTCTATCCCATTAGACAGAGGAGGCCTGACACCAATTTTACTGGGAGGATCCATGATGTCATAAAAAAGTCACTTTAAATTCACATTAAAGGTTTTCTTTCAATAAAAGAAAGTCTTGAACGACTTTCCTTCCTTTCATGATTCTGGCCTCCACCATCAAAACTATAGATTTCACTTAAACAAATGGGAAATAATTAAACTAGTGACCATAAAATAATTATATCGTATTACTCTCAGGGTGTTTGTGAGGGAGTAAGCAAAGATAAAAATGATAAGAAAACAGCACAAGGGACTAGAAAGGAGAAAACAAAGGATAAAGCTGCATATGGACAAAGGAGGCCTACAGTGGCTCGCCTGGCAGGAGCCAAGACCCACGGCTGAGTACTCTCCACCAAAGATAACAACATCACCCCAGTTAGATTACAGGCCCCAGTGATAGGCTGTGGGCCCAGGCAGAGATTAACACTGGCATTCAGGTCTATCTGGGACCTCGTCCCAGCGCTAACACTTACAGAATGAGATCACTGCAGGAGCACATAGTAGAAGCCAGGCCGCCTGTCCAATGAAGACTAAATGATCAGGTAATCTGGTTTACACGGCTGCTAAATGGCAAAGAGCCCCATCGTGGTTGATAGCTGCCAAAAGGTTACCCCTGCTGCGTCCTGTTATAATATGGAGCTGTGGAGATAAAATTAATCAGTTAAGCTCAAAGACAACATGCAAAAACTGAACCGTGGGGATGAGATTTTCCCTTGTTCCATAATGTACCAGCACAAATTTTGATGTTACTTTTGGCCTGTGTTCAACCACAAATTATAATTTATAAAGAACTGAAATTTACATTCACACACACACACACACACACACACACACACACACACACACACACACACACACACACACACACACACACACACACACACACACAGCAACAATTGCCCAACAAATCCATAATAGAATTAGCATTAAATATTATTCACACTTAATAACAAAAGCCTAGCGTTGCACAGACATGCAGACAAACACTCAGTGTAAGTAAATCCCACCTAACTTATTTACTAAAATATCTGCCAATATCACAGAAGGCACTTTTCATCTCATCTGTACATTCCAATACAAGAATATTTTCATAACTCATACCTTGTGTTGTGCGAGGGTGTTGTTAAAATGATAACAAACAGTGGCCTGTTCACAGTTTACAGCCCTGTCTGCAGTCCTAGTGCTTCCAACTTCCCTTATTAAAAATACAGACTATCGCCCCCTGCTGCTATGGAGTTATTTCTTCTGTCCTCCTTTCTGTGCTTTTTCGTCCAGTCAAAACTGACATGAGGTGACGCGACAGACGTCCTTCATCGCAGCTCGACAGTGGTGGAGCTGATGGCTCATTGCAGAGGGTGTTAATATCTGTAGTGGGGGCTTTATGTGCTGCATGGAGATGCAAGATTGATCCTAGGGAAAATTCACAAAGACAAAAGGGTGGAACAGAAACAATTGCATAATTGTGCCATGTGGATTTATCATTAAAAAGCAGCCTGCTAATATTTAGGTAACACAACTGTGGATACTTGATTTCACAACCATGGCTAGTGTTATGGATTTTATCCATAATTTGATCCCATTCAGACCAAAGATAAAGAAGCGAGGCAGACTAAACGAGTGGAGCAGGGCGCTAAGGAAGGCAAATGAACAGTTTGACACTCATGTTGGATAACCAATACAGCCACATAGCCATAGACCACCCAATCAATCCACATCAACCCCGTGATAAGCCCCAAATAATGAAACAACTTATCACTGACATTTTCATCCAGCAGTTGTTTCCTCTGACCCTCCCACCCCTACAGAAGCTGGTTCTTTGATGTTGGCTTGGTGTGTCTGTCCATAAACGTCCATTGACTTGTGTGTGTTGGATTTTCCTTATGAAAATGATCCATTTCAAAAGTCAGGCAATACCTCAACCTCTGTGAGTTAACATGGTGGAACTGTAGAGGTTTTCAACTAGATTACATTCACCCCCCTGAACTCACTCCAGCAACACCAGCCGAAGAGCTGACCTGAAACACATTACCTAAGTAATGGCACAGCCATAACTGATTGCAGTAGTTGTTGGCAGGCTCTCCACATTCTGCAAACTCTGCACTCACCAGGACCCCGTGTCCATTAAAGTTAAATATACACTGTATCACATGGTTCACAACTCAAACATGATCCGGTTCAAGTGGCCAAGAGAAAGCATTAAAGCGGTCATACATCACTTTATGATAATGTGATCGTGTTATACGCAGAATGCATTTTTGCAGGCAGCCAATTACAAACAGATGATTTCATCCATTTGTACAATAACAACTAACTGTCAACTGACAATAACATCCGACAAAATATTGATTGACTGATTTAATTAACTGGCAACATTTTTTCACTACAGAAATGAAAATGAGATGGTTTCAGATGTGGAGTGTGTAAAGCTCAGGATTGTGTAGATTAGCATTAAAGTGATATTTACTGAGATCAAGGTTTTTATCACATTCAACTATTTTGTCAGAACGGTTTTCAGCCAGCTTGATTTTTTACTGAGTGACTATAGTTTTCTGTTTTCTACTACATCTTTCTCTGCTGTATGACAGTAAGGAAGTGTTTCAGCACACAGTATTGAGTACAGCAAGCCCAGGCAAGAGTTCAAGTGTTCAATACTATTGACACATGACATTTCCAGATGAGAGATGGATACTTTAAATATTTAATGTGTTCAAACTGGAGGCATGCATGGAAATGAAATCATGCATATGCTTATCTTACACTCAAATCTGGTAAGCCTTAGATCAACAAGCATGACCCACTGGGAGCGAACCAAAAAAAAGGGGGGATTTGGCTCATGCTTATTTGGTTTGTATAAGACGTATTCATTTCTTTCTATGCAGAAGATACGGTTCAGTACTTGTTGTCTATTGCTTGTGATGCTGGTTGTGGCAGTGCTGCTGTGCGACTGCCTGAGTATGTGCTTTGCTTCCAGAATAGGTTCACATATTTCTGTGTGCATGTCAATGTCTGTGTATTGGCTCTGAGGAAAAGACTCAACAGACAGTGACTGAAATGCTTCTCCTCTGAGTATATAGTAGCTAATAGCAATCCCAGTCCTTGAGTTTTGAGGTTATCCAATTCAATCACTCATGTCCACTTCAGCAGACACATTACGGGGCTGAAAAGAGACCCTGCATGCTGTGGTGTGGCAAGCAATAGGATCTAATGCTGGAGAACCGGTCTTGCACTGAGCAGTCAAACCCTTAAGAAATAATTCTGCTGAACATGATTATTAATTGAATAATTCATGTTTTAAGGCTTCAAACATTCACGTCAGTCATTCCAGAAGACGTGGAACGAGATGTGAAAAGCACACTGTGATATTTAGCTATTTGCTATGTACGCTGCTCTGTGCCAAAGGGAGATTCCTTCTATTCACACTGCCATGATTTCCTTTGCATCTGAGCCCAAGGTGACTGGCACTTACACAGTGGCAGTGCAGCATGCTCGGAGAGCCATAGCATGGTTTTTGACAGTAGGCACAAAGGTTTTGACAGGACATGACCCCACTGTGAATTTAACAGCAGACTCATACTATGAAATTTTGTTTTTTTAGGATTACTGAGCATTCAAAGCAAAAAAAAAATTGAAATCACAGCAGACAGCGAACAATACAATGGACTAATTGCAATTTTAATGCACGTTGCTTTTTGTGTTAAATATGAAGTTTGACCCTTTTTGCCCTACTCAATCAACACTGTTACACTGCATTTTCCTTTCACTTTATTATGTTGTATCATATGAATTTCTATTTGTTGCTCCGTTGCTCTACTGATGGTCTTATTCCAGGACTTCCAATGTGGTGGGATTGGCAGCAGGTATTGCAAGGTTTTATGAGCTTTGTGTGACAGCTCTCCTCTATCCTCTCTCTCTGTACCTGGCTGATTCTAACACTACTTGACACTTCTGCTGATGCATAATTCAGTGAGGAACTAATTACCCTGGCAGCTGGTACAAAGAAATTTCCTTCATGCCCTACAGTTGCAGCAACTCCTCATACTTTGTCAACAGAGAATTTCCTGCTGCTGGGCACATTACCACACACGGCAATGTAAACTACATCCCTATTTGAGTTAAAGCAAATTGAGTTGCTTTCAGGATTATTTGAATGAACACGGTGACAAGCGAGAAATCTACATGTGAGACGCAGATCGATAAAATATTCATGGCTGTCTCCACCTACAAAGTGTGATCAAAATAAATGATGCGCTGTGACAGTTGCTCAGTATCAGTGCTGGTTTTATCCATGCCTGATTGTTTCTTGCTCACTCTAAACAGACAATTTCTGCATTAACCTGTTGGAAGTGGAAGATTAAAATGTTTTTTTTCTGAGTGCAGTTTCTGAATTTCCATAAAACTTAATTGGGTTTTTGTCTGTGTAGATCAAACAGCTACGAAGCCACTTGAAGAACATGCTGAAGCTCCATCTATGAGGAAATTCACTGTGATAGTGATCCCTCAGAAACCGTATATTACATCTTCACGCTTGAATTTAAAGAAGAGGCTTGTCTGCAGCTTGGCTTTTCTTTCACAAAACACTGTAATGTTAAAATTGTTCAGTTTATATATCATAAAATATGTTTATAAAATGTACTATTCTGCATTGTCGGTCTTTGAGTGTAAAATAAGGGCTAGGGATTTTAAAGTTTGTCAATTTCATTTTCCCGGCACTACATCCTCAAGCCAGAAGACCCCTGGAGCTAACGCCACAGCAGTTATAACTGCAAGGTTCATGGTCCTTATAATCAGGCAGCTCATTTGGATGTGCATCAGACATGCTTCAGGCAACTGTTTAGAAACACTTCTCTTCCTCTGCGAGAAGGCATTATTTTAGTTTAACATTCAAATTAGGTAGTTTATTCAAAATGCAAACAAAACTGACAAAACCCTTTTAAAAATCGCTCTTTTTTTAAACTAGTGACAATAATTGCCATTTATGTTGCCACATAATGGCAGCATTTATTCTTGAATAATTACTAGTTCACAATAAAGCAAGACTATTCCACTTTTAATCATTAGTACTGGACATGTGGATTACCCATGCATCTCTAAAGGAACAAAATGTCTAAATGTGACATATATTGGTTTCTAATGCACCATTAAGTTAATGCATAATGAAGTAAATAGCATTTGGCAAATGTGTATGTGTGTGTGGTGTGTGGTGTGTGGTACATTGCACTTATTTGACTTTGATAGATAACTTATTAAAATGTTGATAAAATTAAAGTTCATATATTTCAAAACATTACCGCCTTAAGATTCTTCATCAGCCCCCCCCTGAAGGGATTGTGCAGCAGCGCTGCCCTCTATGAATTTAAATATTAATAACTCTGTCAGTTGGTAAGTCCAAATCAAATGGAGACCACATAAGTCATTAGAAGTCACAGAAGTTATTTCCTATCTAGACATACTGTAATTTATTAGGTGAAAGCGAAATTGGTGAAAAGTGACTGTGAAGTCTGAGTTTGTCTGCTCTTTCTTTGCTTAGTTTAACCCAAGCAGTCTTTCTTACACCACACTATACACTTTATAGATATCAAGTGCACACTAAATGTTATATTATGAAATGGCCAGGTATAGCCTGATGTTTTCTATGTTCACCTTCACTGACTATTACCAACTATAGCAGTCTGCTTGTTTGTGCCTTTAGTAAAGGCTGAACTGTTCTGAGATTTAAGATGGTGTTTTCATTTGTTGCACATGTACATTCAACAGTGCTCGTGGTGGCGCTAAAAGTAAAACACAGAGATCACCAGTAGGGTTCACAATATGTGTAAACACTGACCCTTGAACCATTGGTGTGAGACACAAGCAGCGGTAGTACATGACGGCAGTGTTGGTGTCAAAGTCTTGATGAATTAGCAAGGGATCTGGAAATATATCAAACTTATACAATTTTAATTGAATGCAAGAATTCCATGGTAGCAAACTGCAGTGTCGCTGATATATCCTGTGTTAGAATGAGAACATTTTATTTCATTTAGAGGATTAACCTCAGATGCTGAAACTTTGTATTCTCATTGTATTGGACAAAACCATAAAAAGAGGAGGTCAAGAAGTAAGAGAGGATGATGAGTGTATGATAACAGTCTCACAACAGATGGGGGTTCACGGGCTTATGGTTGACTGTGGAGGTTAATTGTTTATTTGCTCCAGTGGCCGTAGTCTGTTTAGATTATTGTTATCAGGAGGGATTGAAAATTCGGCAGCCAAGGCTTTTAAGAGCCCGGCTATCTGCGGGCTGAGCATATTGCAATATCTTCAAATATAAAAGGATGGATGCTATTAGAGGCCCAGTGTGATACTTTGAGACACCAGAGGCATTGGCAAGTGTGACATGGAAAGAGTGTGATGCTTTCATTTTTCGGAATAAGAGATTTTGACTTGAGTGTAGACCCACGGGCGAGGAGCAACGATGTGATGAGAGCGACAGTTGGCAGTTTGTTGAGCATGAGGGTTTTGCTTGCCTTCACAAAATGTGTCCAGTTAAGTTTATAATGAAAGAGATCTACTGGTTCTGTAGCTTGTGTGTCTTTAAACTTTTAAACACACCTTTTTTTTTTTCTCATTTCTCTCTTCATCCTGTTGTCTGACATTTTCCAGTGTTTGATGATGCTACGTCTAAATAAATATGCTGATGTGAAGAGTGCTGGTCGTAGTAATTTTGGCATCCGAGCCTGGCTCATAACTCTGAATTACATACAGTGTCACATTTTGAGAAGATCACTAGAATCCAATTAATCTTGGTTATACCCACATAAAGCCCTCTTGCAATTTCGTCTAATGAAGGCAGGCAGCTTCCTCGCTTCCTCCCCACCCTGCACTGTGTTCTTATGACAACAGGCTCCGCATCTAATACCGCCAACTGCCTTGTTGCCGTTAGCTGCGGTGCTCTCACGGTTCCCTCCAAACCTCAAAATTGCAGGCAAGAGATCAACTACAATACACTGTTACAATATTTCTGTGGTTGCTGCTTTATTACAATGGATGCTTTGGGCGCATGGGCATGAATCTTGATTTTGTTAAAACTAGCTAAAGCCTGGGTGATGCCTCCTGATTATGAGCATTAATTGCCAGTGATTGTTGTTATCCCCAATACCATAAGTATTCCTAACTCCCTGCTCTCATTCAAGATGAAAGGGTTTAAAGCTACTGTCTTTCCTCTGGATGGTAGAAGAGCTTAGTAAACAAAAGAACATTAAACCCATCTTGTGCACTCCTTGTGTCTGCTGGACCAGATTACCCTGTCCCTGTCTTTCAGCAGAAGATGGGCCCAGATGCAGAGCTTATTGTTGTCATAGAGTGAGCTAAAAGGCAACACATCTTCTGACAAGGACAAAGAGCCTATAAGAAAACAAGGTCATTTCCAATCAAAGTGAAACACTGATAAAGTAGAAACATGAAAAGAGAAAACTACCCAGACAGACACTTCCAAAGAACTACTTCACTTATATTTCAGCATAAGAGACGAGAAGATCCCTCAGTTTTGTTTCGACACGTACTGTATCCGATAGGACTGTCTGCAAACTAATAAATCTTTAGAATTTGTGAGGCTACCTATAAAAGTTTCCCTCCAATGTGAAAGTGAACATTTTCTTCAGCACCGCTGACAGAACACTGACAGTTCTGCATGAGCTGTTTATGAAGCCCACTCTGCCTCTGTGGAGTGAAAGCTTTTACAGGGACATATCCAGTCCATTAAGGCATGACCATGACATCCCTGAAGGACATCCAAGGACAGTCAAGTTGTTTCATCTCCTTGTCTCCTCTCTCCTGCTTTCCTGCACAATCCCGCGCTTCTGTGTGATCTTTGTTTTCTGCACAATTCTGCGTTGTCAGTCGCACTGAAGGACGCGTCTGTTTGTGATCTGAATGTCAGAAAAGCAAACATCTCACTGTCTTTATGATGCTGAACAATTAAAAACATGCATGTGTACAGTGCTGATGTCCCTCTGCATCTCATCAGTATTAGTGTAGGGAAGATGCAGGATGTACCATGCATGCACTATCCATACACTATCCATCTGAATGTCCCTCAATTGTACTGTCCATTGAACTAATCTGGCCTCATTCAAGCCTCATCCTTTCTTACTGCTGTTTCCCTTTAGCCACACAAGTTTAAGTGTAGCACAGTCAGCCTAAAGTAGGATCACACACAGGCTGTCATTGTGAAGATGTGATCAAAGTGGCTTACACTAAGTCCAGATGCACCATGCATGTAGCATACCTTCAGTGTGACTTCTACAGTGAGACCTTAGAACAGCAGGAGCATGCCAAATCCTGCTCATTAATAATACAGTAGATGGACTTTCAACAATTATCAGGAGTCTGCTGATCTAGGAGGACAGACAGAGGAGCACAGAGGTTAGGATGAGAAGCATAAATTATGCAATCCAAAATGCTTACCCTATGCATATATGTTCTTTGCAACTTAGACAGAGTACAAAGCTGTAGTAGTCATATAAAAATACTTAAGGGTTTTGCAAGTAAATTGGTAAGTGTGTTTAAAACTGAACTGTGCAGGTTTTCTGAATACAACACACACACGAGGATGCAGCTGTGCTTTACTGCACAAGTGCTAATTTGAGCGGGAAAACCTGAGCGTTGGCCCGTATCGAACATATGGAGTCCAGGAAATTATTTGTGCAAATTGCACCCTATAAAAAGAAAAACTAATAAAGGGGACTTAGTGAAGCAAGCTCCATTTTACAGTACATTACACCTTGAGACAGTGACAGAGAGAGCACGAGAGATAGGGTAGAGTTAGGCAATTGTGTTGTCGATGAATGTACCCAACTTCCTCACTTCATCATTTATCTTGTTCCAAGTGGTGTACACAGACTCTACTCCTGCAGCCTGCTACAGCAACAGATGAAGCATCCACATACACGATACAAAGCCTTATTCCTCCTTTTGATAACAGACAATTGCAGAAAAATAAAGTCATCTGTGGCAAGGTAGATTTATAATTGTATCTATAACGCACTGCGTAGAGCACCGTTTGGATTGCTTACCTGACTTTGTGCTATTCACAGTTATACCTATGCTTTCAGGAGCATATCATAATGCATGTGGAGGACTGATGCGAGGAAATGTGCCTATTGGTTGTATAGCATCTTCACACTGTTATTTTTTTAGGATAACCACACTGGAAACAACAGCCAGACCTTGAAATCATAGGAAAGCTCAAATGTATGTGCATATGTTTGCATGCAAAGACAAACCTTGACTTGCCCATTCACTTGGAGCTTTGCCTCTGTAACTAACACTGGTTGATTAATGGAGGTACCCAGTCTTGCCCGAGGAGGAGATAAGCAGTCTATCGCTGCTCTAAAGCATTTCTACACGACCTTGAGAGAGCTCTGTACATGGAAATAGAGGGTTGCTATTAGCTCAGCCCTCTCTCATTTGGCCCAGCTCCACTGTCACAACTACTGTCTGTTCAAATTCACATTCACAGCCTCAAGACCCAGCAGTCGAGGAATGACAGTGGAGATGTACATCACTTCAAAGCCCATCTCGCTCATAATACATGAGCAGATGATCTTTTAACTGTCAGTTAACTCAACACACAAGAGAGAAAAAAAAATCATAATTATTTCTTCTGACACAGAATGGTATATCTCCATCCACATAGCTTCAATATGTGCTTCTTGCTCAGGGGCAAAATAGTTTATTAGTGGCAGCTCATTGTGAATTCAGAAAGTTCAAACATATGTGAAATATTTCACAGCATCGATTCAATAAAACATTGTTTCTCTTAAATTTTGTATTTTTTTTTTTTTTTACAAAGTTTTTTTTTTTTCTTTTTTTACAAATTATTCTCTTTGTTAGTTTAACAGAAACCATCTGAAGCTTCAGGAAATAACTCCTCTCACCACATATCCAGTACACTAATCCTCTGGAAAATCTTTTGTACAGGTTAGATTTTTTTACTAGCAGAGAATCAGGTTAGTTGTTCCCGGTCTCTGTGCTTAGCTAATTGGCATTTTATTTGCCAATAAGCAAATAAGAAAGACAGGATAGTGATCTCATTCTTCTTCTATAACTATATCTATAACAACAGACTGAGTTAGCGCATTTTCCAAAATGTCAAACTGCTCCTTTAATTTGCTCACTTGCTAATGTCTATACTGCCTGCTGACCAGCAGCTATCTGATGCCAAAAACTATAATCAATAAATCTAGAGCATGAATTAAGCATGACATGAATGTACAGTAAACACACTGTGGGATGATTCCTTAAGAAATAGTAAGAAAAAAAGTTTAGATTTGATATTTTGGTTGAACTCGCCAACGTTCTAACACAAATAAGAAGTCACATTGTGTTTTAATGTAATTTTAGGACCTACCACAGCAGGGGGTTAAAGATTTACAGAGTTATCATTTCACTTTGAAAATGTAAATTAACTCTTTTTCTATTACATATTTAACCAGCTTAAGTAGACAAAGTCTATTTTACCCAGAGGGCTTTCATGTTAAATAATACTAATGAAAATAGAAAAGAAGTGGGCTATCTTAACATGACTTAGATCTTGATGATCTTGATTTGGATGGTTTAAAAACCTTCAGCTTGTGTTAGTTGGATTTTAACAGTGCAGAATACTGCTAATGCATTGTTGTGCCGCTGTCTTGTTTACACAAAAGGTTTGCCATGCACGCTGGCAGAGCTCTGCTGGCTCCCGAAAGCGGAGTGACGGAAAGGTCAGCCTGTCTGTTCGTCTCACAGCATGAAAGAAGAGCAGCAGGGTAATATCACGTGAACAAGCTGTGCTTCCCACATTACACAATAGGCGCACACAGTGGAAAATGCGAGGCCTTATCATTAATCAGTGAACAGAGCAGAATAAAGTTAGAGTGGACTATCTAACCAGCTGAAGGAGTGTATTGTTGTACATGTAGAAGGATCAAATCTGAGAATATCCCTCCTGATGCTGTGACATGCACCGCTGCAAAGACAATTGATTTTTTTTAGTTGATAAGCAGCATGTGATATCTTCTCTTTGTCAGCTAAAAGTGGTATGGTATTAAAAAATGCACTGTTGCTTGGGCTCTTCACGTGCTAAACTGTCAACATCTATCCAGGCACGTCTGTCATTTTTATGCCACAGACAAAGAATCCCTTTGCTCACTGACAGATCCTGCGTTTGTAGCTGCTGCACGTGGGAGAAAGATTTTAGATATTCATACACAGCCGGTTCTGGCACACATTTCGAATTTTGCTAAAAAGCAGGCAATAAAATCTCAGTTCTAGCCAAGCAGATCAATATACAGTGCAGCACAGTCAGAAGGTATCAGGACAGTGAGACATTGTTAGTGTTTTGACTCTGTGCTGCAGCACATTGGATTGGAAATGAAACGATGACTGTACTTTCACAGTGTGTACTGCTACAGCGTACGGTTTGAAGACCTTTAAAAACATATCCTCCCACTTTAAAATGACAATAAGGAATTGTTTCTTCTGCTTTTCTTATTTGTGTCTTTACCAAGTAGAACATACACAAACCAATTAACAACATTTCAGCTTTTTTTTAAACAACTCCTTGATCAACTTGTGTGTATGCTTAGAATCATTTTCTTAAAGCTGCGACATTGGCCTTAAAGTTGATCAATGACTTATAAATGTGGCTACAGTTTCTGCACAGCTCACCCGACATCGATCTCAGCAACCTCAAATATCCTGAAGTGCAACTTTAACCTCCTAGTCGCTGTTTCATTTCAAATCCAATATAACGTTGTTGTCAAATCAATAAAAAAGAAAAACCACATAACTGTTTTAATGAGACATATGACTCATCCAGCCTGATGACTCATAGCTATCCACTGATAGTAAAGACTAAACCCAGTTTCTATCGCATGAAAGTGACATGGGCTATAACTACTGCACACAGCCTCGTCCAGCATGGACCATCAAATATTAAACGTGGATTTATTTATATAAAACAGGGGCCTAAAACTAAAAACTAAACTAAAAAGTGGCTGCTCAAGTCAGAATTCACTGCAAGTTGCTTTCAACAAGCTTTCAGGTGCACAGCAAAATAATTTTGAACTACTGGAACTTTATTAACATATGACAAAGACTGCTTTATCAGCTGTGATTTTTAAAGATGCCGAACTAAATATTATTTATCAGTGTTGCTCTTCCATTTGATTCTGTCTATAAATTACTTCCTTTTAATGAATATTAAAAAGCATAATGAACCAAGGATAGTGATGTTTGCACTTGACCAGTGTCCCACCCAAAAGGAGCTAAGGGAGAATAGAGAAGCACATCAAGCCCGAGAATAAATTGTCCCTGCGTCTCCATCTGTTCGACCAATTCCACGAAGTCAGAGAGAGTCGGCACCAACGCAGTGACATCACCGACAGGAACCAGAGTAAACCGTTTACAGTTCAAGATTGGCTGATTCTTCCTGACAGAATCGAATTGCCAGCTGAATCGTCTCTGACTGCAGCCATGCTCCTGTTACTTAGTTAAGAAGCCTTCTGTTTCTTTTTTCGCTCACACAAACAGATCTCTTTACTGGGAGCAAATCCACTCAACCTGAGCCTCAGGGGACGGCCTTTTATTTTTAATTAGATCAGCTTGATTTCAGTTAGTATACGAAGATGTATAGGTTATTTAAATATAAGCACAGTTACGTTAGCAGGTGTTTGTCCATGTTTACAGATTTGCATCTGTATGTATGTATCTCTCAGCAGAACAGTATCATGTGCAGTAGAAGTGTGAGAGTGGAACTTTATTACAATAGAGAAAAGTGTCTTATTGTGTTCATTAAAACATTAATTGAATCAAAAAAATCTGAATTTGCGCACAAGCCTATAAAATAAAACATTACAAATTTCAAATGACTTAATTACAACGGAGCAGGTTCTTCTCGGGTCGTTAATAAAGCTATTACAAAGAATTTCTATTGCTACTGGCACCTCAGCGCTGAGACGCTCTTATCAGAGCCTCACCCAGCTGGCAAAAGGAGGACAGAGATGTCTGTGACAGGGGCCATGATACAGAGGGAAGGAGATGAAAGAGGATGGAGGAGTTGGTCAGAGATACCTCCACTCTGCCTCGGGGTATGCCCTCAGCTCTTTTCTGATGGCCCCCTGTGCTGTCAGACTCCTGCAAGAATCACACATCTTTTGAATTTTTACGGATTCCCTCTCTCATATTCAAAAAGTTTTTTTTTTTTTTTTGTTCGACTCGTGTATGTGATTCACTCGCAATTTGGAAGTTTTCATTTAGGCTCTGGTAAAGAAAACTGGGAACTGCTGATCTATGGTTTCCATTCACATATTCTTGATTGTATATTATGCAATTTACTGTACAATGAAGCCTCTTTATCACAACTTGGTTCCCTAGTTAGCAGAGGTGCCTTAACTTTGATCCTCAATTGACACTTCACAGTTGCACCGTAGAGGCAACTATGCCTATGTATGTTCATAGATTTAGCTAAACATACAGTACGTAGTGTAGTGTGTAAATAATTTGCTTAAATTGCCATATATGACGTCTGAACTACCAAAATAAAAAAAATGTAAAAACTTAAAAAACTCAAAAAATCTATTTACCAAATTCTTTGAATCGATTTAACAAGCTTCGTACATCATGAAATTTTCTTAAACAAGTCAAAAACAGTGTGAATGAGCATGACGTAGATTCAAATAATGAGCTGGCTGCAGAGCCTCCTTCTGTCATGCTCTGTGGGAGAGGTGATATTATGACAGGTGCTTGATAGACTTAATTAAAGCAGACAAATATTTTGTACTAAATTATTGGGGATGACATGTTATCCTCTCTCCCCATAAAATTACACCCACATTCACGGGGCCTGATTTATTCCTGCTGATTAGTAACTTAATCCTCATTTGAAGACTTTCACTGTGGTTATAAACTGCACCTTTCTTACACTTCCTGTCAATTTCACATCATCTTGTTGGTGAACAGTACTCCCCAGACCTCCACAACATCAGAGGAGACATATTTGTTTGTGCTCTTGCGTCTGTTGGTTCTGCTGCAGGGCGCTGGATTTGGAATATTAACTAATGTTTTGGTATCGTTCCAGACATCAATTACAGATCATCTGTGCTAATGAGCCTCAGTTTCCTATTGCTGTGAGAGCAGTGTGGAAGGTGTGATGAAAGAACATCAAGAGGCACAAGAAATTGATTGCATAATAAGAACTTAGGTATCTGTTTATTTTGCCTCAATCAATACACTTAATGCAGAGGTCTGCAGGTAATTGCTGACTTGCAAATGTGCCCTTCTTTGCATCTGCACCTGCGGGATTTTGCAGAAAGGCTGTTTTAATGTAATTTAAAGGTGTGTTTGTGAATGTTACAGGTGCCCACATATGAATTACTTAGTAGTGATTCCTAATAAGGTTAGAATTCAGTCATAATAAATAGTGGGACAATACAGCAAATGTCATCATTGTTTAACTTTTCTTTATATTCTGTCAAACATTACACAAAAGCATTTTCTATTATATTTCACTTGACAGCGGGCTGGAGTGTTTTCCACAGACTTAGTGTTGCTTTCTCCTAAATGTCGTCCTCCAAAGGCTTTGATGGATCACTCCTCTTGGTAAACAATAAGGTTTATGGAGCAAAGGGGGAAGAGAGACTGAATACAGTGGGAGGTGCTGATTACCTCTAATCTCTGTCTTTATGTGAAGCAAGAAGGCACCACTTCCCCGAATCATGTTTACTAAATCTGAAATCAAATTTGGCATGTCCAGAAAAGCTGGAGAATATGGTGCTGGGCGGGTGCAAATGCAAAGTTGCTCGCTGCAACTGGAGGTGTGTGCTGCCACGTCAGAAGGTGGAGTTCCTCACGAAGTCACGAAAATAAACTTCCCCGTAGAGATAACAGCAAAAATACAGCAAATAATCAAACATAACCAAACACAGACAAACAGTGGGGATATTTTTGTAGTTTGTAGGGGAGTGTGTGCCAGCTGGTTTGATGATTTTCCAAAATATGGGACCAATGGAACAGAAAATCAAACCTATCAATCGAGTACATTCAATAAATATTATTTATTAGTATTACAAATTGTGCTGTGTTCTTTATTTAATGACATACATGCTCAGCTAAATTTAAAATACATGACACAAACAGTTTTTGTGCATTTTGATGTAAAACTACAGAACTTCACATAAGCCGGTGGTAAACGTTTCACATGTACGACAAGAAAATGTTTGACATTTTGTGCATAAAGTTTACTCTGAAGATATTTTTATGGCAGTGTCAGTGACATGCTGTCAGTATACAGTTGTAGGTGCCTGTGTGACCACTAGAACTGAAGAGATGTGATGAACAATAATATCAGTTCCCACACAGATACTTACTAATAGTTATACTGTCAGTTTCAAAAGTTCACACTCTCTGGACAGCTAATGCGGTTGCTGCAAGTGAATTTGAATGAGTCACAGTCATAATAAATCTACATGCTAGAGGCTATGATTATTGTTAGATGAAGAAGTAAGTTTAGCACACAGAAAATTGCCACCACCCTATTATTGTTATAATATTTTTATTGCACTGTAGATGGAAGTGAAGAGCTACAGTGTGGACAAAACACTCGGTGGATGTTGGCACCGTTAACGTCTGTCTCACAGCATCCATTCATCTCTACATAACCGGGATACGTTTCATCCTGGCGTCACAGTCTTTTCCATTTGCACCAAATGAAAATAATTCAAAACAGCAAATACGAGCACCAAAAACATTTCGTCGAAGTCGTTACACGTCTGCAGGATGCTGCGTTATGATGATCAAATCCGCAGTACAGGCATTCTTTATGATCACAAATCCACCTTAGTGTCTGTGAGAGAGCGATGTTTCTGTTCTGAATTTAGTATAAGCTTAAGGCGCCATCAGCTACTTTTATACAGCAGTGATCTCCCACATCTAGGACAGTCTGACAGACCTTAACCCCTGTGAGTCAAATGCATATGAACATCCAAATGCCTCTTAGCAGTCCCTTATATCACTCTGGATATTGTGCTCAGATATTAGGCACCACTGAATAATCACATTATATAGAGGAAACACATGTACAAATGTTTTTTATAGGTTAGAACTGACGTGATGCATTTACATTATACAAAAAAAAATGCTACAGAACACTTGCAATAGATTTATATGCACTGCAAGAATAATTTTCTAACCTCTGGAGAGGCTACCAAGGATACATTTTGTCAGTATTTTTCTAGAGAAAACCTTGCTCCAATGCTATTCAAATGAGGAGCACCAGTCCCCAGTTGCTCACCATGGCAGCGGTGTGAACACATGCAAGAAGAAATAATAACCCTGCTTGTTTGCAGGTTTTGTTCCCACATTGAAGCAGCTGTTACAACTATTGTGAAAAGTCCTGTTAATACATATTTCCATAGTATCTGCAACTGTTCACAGGTCTCCACACAGACTGAAAGATTCATTCTTCTTCACTGCAAAGGAAATGATCAAAGCAGATTATGTGATTTCACATTTTGACACAAACACTGACAGTTCTTTCCTCTCAAAGTTTCCATTAATCACGATTAGTGGGGAGGTGAGTTATCCATCTCTCAGCCAACATCCTGCACCCACTCTCCTATTTTCCTAACGATCACCTCCCCTGAAGCTCTCACCAAGGAAGGCGGTCAAAGTGTGATCTGCCGCTTCCTCACTGCACGACCTCTGGTTTTCCCCTGCGCTGCATGTCCATATCATACATGCACACAAAGCTTTAAACAATGATCACAGATTACGTGAACTAGGACTTCAAAAGAGCGGATGCACCCAGACGGCGCTCCTCAAGCAGGTTTCGGTTGCTGCAGGTCCTCTTTGTTGCCTACACAGACTTCCTCCATGCTCCATCGCACAACCGCACAGACGTTTGTGAGAACTCTTTTGTTTGGCACTGTGTTATCCTATTGATTTGTGTGTCTCTCATTCTTGTTCATTGACTCGCTTCTTTTGCTCTTCCTGTGAATTTTACCCTTCTAGCTGGTAAGTCAATGTGACACGAGTGGGTTATATCTCCTCTCTGTATTGAGGTGAGCGGCAAAGGTTCTAAGCTGGCAGTGGGGCTGGTTGTCTAAGTTGGTTTAGCTTTAAAGCTTTATCTGCATTAGGACCAGTGGTTGTACCCGGGAACTAAATGTGGCAGCTTTTCCACAATCACAATATAGACGAGTATTTTTGGCTCGAATCAATTTAATTACCACTGCTGAAAAGAGTAAAGTAAAGTATGGCTACTGCCATGCGTGTATTTCATCCTGCAGCTATCCTGAGTGCATGATGTACAGTTTGCATCAAAGTTTAAGGTGTTTCTGTGTCTAGGTGCAGTGTGAGTGCACCTGAACACTGGATAGATGAAGACGATCAACAAGCAAGATGCCTGCTACATATTATCAGTCACTGCATTTGAAATAGGCAATGCATCTCTAATCAATGTGATATGATGTAATCGCTTTGTAGGATAATGTCACATAAAGTAACTGACTGATGTGGAAATACATCAGTGTGTAGTTCAGCCGGGTTTCGGACCGTCACACTAAATGTATCAAATACGGCTCAAACATCAACACTGCATGACAAGCTAAGCTATTGCAAATAGTGCAGCGGTAATAGTGACTTTGATTTGTTCACAACAGATGTTCAAGTCTGAAATGGTCCCTTGATTGTTCCTCCAACACACACAAACACACAAACACACACACACACACACACACACACACACACACACACACACACACACACACACACACACACACTTCCTTTCAACCCAGCCATGAAACTCACAAACGACTTCCGCTGAATAAACAGCAGATGAATGTCAACGTGATTGTCCCTGAAACGTGTTTGCTCTTTAAATGCAATTTAGGATTCAGTGTGACATTTGCTGATTTGTCGCGTGTTATTAGTGTTGTTTTAACATTACACTAATAGTTCAGGTAAAAAGATAATGTCTTGCAAACATTATTATTATGATGGTGAATATATTTCGCTGGCTCTCTGCTCAGGAGCTCTTATATTTCATATAAGTCTTCTAAGTCAAAGTAAGGTTTGCTTCACCTTTAAGTGGCCTCTTCCCTTTAAATACTGATGTAATTACAGCAGAAGATACAAAAAGACTCAGGTTCTATATGGAGCCATGTTCCATATTTGCAGCTTCAATGCTGTGTAATTGGGATCAGTCTTCAAAAAAGGCCCAGTGAGAGCTCCAGACATGAAGAAGCCCACAGCCTGTGTTTGACCATGGGTTGGACGGGCGGTGGCAGATCCCTTGATCAAAACCTCTTTTAACCTCAAAAGGGGGTTATGAAGGGTGACCACAGGAGTGTCCATGCTGAGCTCTTGACCGCTGCTTTTGGAAGGTGGTTGTTATGGGATACAGGCCAGCACAGCGCAATCTGCTCCAAAGGCACATCTCACACACTCTGCCTTGGTGATGACCTGATTTAGAGGCTGCCCTCCACTGTTTTTCAACCTGGTTGTGTGCGTGTTTTCCTTAACCCAATTTAGCCTCACAGTGTAAGACACAGGGAGGCTAATGACTAGCCTAAGCCTAAGCTGCAGGCGAAGTGGACCACATCATTGCAGTCTTTAGTTTTAAAGGCACAAACACTCCAATATTTGGATTTTTAATTAGATTGTCTCATAAGGGCAGATTGAATATGGTAGAAATATTAAAAACAAAATGCTAATTTATCTTCTATTACTGAAAACAGAACAAAAAAAAAGTGACAACATGGTTTAAACCTACACAGAAACAGTTAAGGCAGAGTCATCCTGCTGCAGGTACTGTAGATGCTGAGGGATGAGAGGGTCAGCTGGTCAGGAGCAATGTAGAAAACAGCTGTTTTCACCCTCCGGCAGGTTCCTAGGATTTGCAGCCAGCAACTATATATTTTTTTATACCTGGTGAAGGCAGCGAAGAGAAAATTACTATGCTGTGTTTACAGGGAGCCATTAGACGCATTGAGCATTGAGTTGACTGAAACTCTCATATTGTCACATTCCCTGGATTTTAATCATTTTCAATTTAAGATTTAGACAGTATATTATTAACGAATATCACAGCAGAACCAACACATGTTGCTCCTTTAGCACACTGGTTAATATTTCTGATCAAAACAACACCGTCACCCTTAAAGTGGTCCTAATTGCTTATAGTAAGTATTATAGAATAATTAAGGTGTTTTGTTCCACACATTTGCCTTCTCACTCGCATTAATACAAACTAATTTAATGGTACCTGTTACTGGGTATTACAGTAGATGCTGGTAGGTGGATTGGTATTTTATCCTTGGGCTAACCAACTTGTGGGATTACCTTCACATTTACCAAACAAACACTGGAGTGGTCTCCTCCTCTGACTCTCAGCAATACAGTAGTAATGTGGTGCAGTTGCCATTCTCTAATGCAGATAGAAAACTAATTCACAGATCAATACAACAGCAGTAAAAATCTAGTTCCAACTTTCCTCAAAAGCCCATCCATCATCAGAACAGAACAAGCAACCTTGGGTGCTTTTAAAATGATTTCTATTGATACGGGTCATTCGTGTGATGGATCAGAGTTAGATCAGCAGTAGTAAGACATAAATAGTCTCCTCCTCGTCCTTCCTCGGCACACTGTGGGCCTCTGGAGAAGGTGATCGTCTGGTTGCTCTTTGAGAGCTGTCATGAGGAAAGCATCGCTGCTGCTGCTGCTGCTGCTGCCTCCAGACTCCAGGCAGGGCAGGCTGCCACCAAGTTGATAAAGTGAGCCATTTTGCACAGAGGCAAGATTACTCTCAAGGACAGAGATTAAAGTGGCTTCTGTTTGAGTTGCACCCCCATCCCCCCTTCTCCAGCACACACACACACACACATACACACACAGAGGAGAAAAGCACAGGCATGTGTATTGATATTGAGACCCCTATGAGAGTGATCACAGCATTGGGGCATCATACAGGCAAACATACAGCTCCAATAACCAGCTCACATTAAAATAATACATTCCAAAAGAACAATCTGCACCGAAAATATTTGCTTTAATGAGGATGAGCTAACCAGCTACTGTTCAAATCCTCTCTTACTAATCAAATACTCATTTAATATTCGTTTAAAAGTGTCTTCCCTAATGAAACCTTACATCTTCCTGCAAATACTGAAAAAATCTTCTTTACTATTAGCCAATGAACATGCAGTGAGCAAGAGCATGTCGGCTGTGAACATTTAACTTTCCTAAAACAAGTGTACCTCGGTGCAGCGAAGATGAAACAGTTGAGTCCCATTATGTAAAACAGATTTTCTTCAGTAGAGGTTTGATGAATACGATTCAGTTAACCTGGGATGAAATGATCTGATCTAGATGATACACTGTGAAAACCAATCAAGATTTCATTTGACCTTGATGCTACATATCTTCCAAATAGCAGCCTTTAACAGCTATGAATTACAAACAAGGGTTCCTAGAAATTAATGAATTTTGCACTAGTGAACTCTACAACTCATTTCCATTATTAATTCCTGCAATCATTATCAAACTACATTCCAGACACGCTGAAATACACAATTGAGTGCGTTTTGATCAGACCTGACATGCATGCATATTTTGCCAGTAGTTCAAGCATTCTTGAGGGGGCCAACTGGATGAGTGAAATTCCCTTCAGCATACAGTTAACAATTATACAGTCTTGTAAGATTCAACACAGCAACCTCTCTCTTCTTGGCTGGTACTTATCAGAGCAGAAAGCCTTAATTAATTCATGGCTGGCTGATGTTCTGCACAGACTGGTTGAGTTTAAATCATTGTGCATTGTTGAATATGTAAACAGCTGGCAACCAGCCGTGTATAGACACACTGAGAATTACATGGAAGACACTTAATACAAAATGTATTAATTGTTGCACTGGAGTTTGTGTGATTGGATATATTTGATAATAAGATATTAAATGTTGAACAGCCACAAATCAGGGAAGTTAGCTGCATATGGTAATGTATATGCTAATGACCGCAAGACACTTAAGCTATATTCAAAACACTGAAAGAGGAATTCAAGTAAATTTGGGGAAAAACCTGGATTTGGGGGTTTGAAGATTACATTCAGTGTACAATCATCATTTCAACAAAGGCCTAAAACATGTTCATACAGAGGATATTGGTTGAGGTTTTTTGTCAATGGGAAGAAAAAGGGGAACTCCCCTCATTAAGTCATTTAATCTTGTTATTGCCCTTTGCATGTGTATTGTGTAAAATGACTCCTTGTCTGTCTCAGAATTTCCCATATTTGCTTTTTTATGATTTTGTTGATGTGCTTTTCCTTCTCCTCCCTGACTCCCTCAGCTGGGAACCATTCATGACGTAGGTCTGAAGAGCTTTTGAGATATTGTACTGTGTGTGATATTTATCTTCACAAAAAAAAAAAAGACTTTAATCTACACTTGTTCACCACTTGTCTGTATTGATATGGTCTCTACATTGAGCTATGTATTACTCAGCACGCTAATTATAGAGCTTTTGCTGCACCATCCTCCAGCACTCTGGAGTATCTTTAAGCATTTGCCCAGTGATTTTCCAAAGCTATTCAATATATTCTATTCAAACCGTGAATTAGATAAGTCTGGTACAAATTCCCTTGAGAGAATTTCAAACGATCTTAGCCCATCTGAAAATATGAAAAGGACGTCACTTTGTGAAACAATGTGTATTTTTCTTTAAACATTTCCTAGAAAGTTATATGACCTTTGTCATTAAAACGACAACATGAATCGGAGGTTTTCTTATTTACAGGCTAAAGTTTCCTGATGCTCATCTCTGTTATCACTGCTAAAGAGGTGACCTTCTACTAAAATAACACTCTGTGCTCATTCCCTCTAAAAGAAGGAAGACTTAGCCATGCATAATTGACGTTTGAACCATATGCTTCAGTCTGAGTTCAAGATAGGGTCACTCTAAAATGACTGTGAACCATGCGCTGAGATCTTTTAAATATGGACTCACAGTGTCGGAGAGCACAGGAGCAGAAACACCTCTTTAAAAAAGGAAGACTTTATACTGTGTGGCCAAGTTGGATAGTTTCTAAGATGCAGAATAAACTGGAGACTGCTATGCCAAAAAAAAAAAAAACATTTTCGTTTACAGTGTACAGTCATGGCCAAACGTTTTAAGAATGACAAAAATATGAAAGTGTACTGCTTCAGTCAATAACAGCGTAATTATACTACACTATGACATCTGACAAAAAGGACTGAACACAGGGGAAGCAAGCTTAGATGAAAATTTATTTTTGTGTTGTTCTCAAAACTTTTGGCCATGGCTGCATTGAAATCTAAATTAAAGAGGCTTTTTAAATTGAAGGGCAGCAGTAACTGCTTTTAGTACTGTAGGGATGGAGTTTATTTGTAGGCCAACTCAAAAGTTAGCATCACCCTGATTCACCTTAATGAAAGCCTCATGGAATTTTTCTATTTGATTTTAGATTGTTGCAGAAAAAAAAGCTCTGTGACAAACAAAGGCTAATGATACTTAGGCTTAAGATACAAGCTTATCAAGCTATTGTTTGGCTGTGACACAAACTACACCAGAGCATTACTTTAGTGTCCACACTAAGCTTGTTATTCGAGTTAGCGTGCTTACAGTACTTCTTCTGCATACAAGCGACCATATCTGCCTGTTTCCTTTGACATATTAAATGTGTGGAGACATTATTTTAGCTACCCGTGTATTTCATCTCTGCAGGAGAGGACAAAAGGACAGAATCATAATGCACGGTGACCAAATGAGAGGATCTGATCTTTTAAGCACGCTTTGGCAGGCTTGGTATTTAACAGATTTTACTACCACATCTGACTAATATATGCATTTCATTTAGTTAGTGTGGTCGTCAAATCCTCTGCAGTGACCTTAACGTTCACCGCAAATAAATGTTCTAAAGTTCAATTTGCTTCAAGCACTAAAAACACATTTTTAGCAGGAAACATCACCTCTTATTCCTTATAGTTCACTTGTCTATAAACATCTGAGTTGGAAACTTTGCTGTGTGGAATAATTAACACTGACAGCACAGTTTCGAGCTCTGGTGTGGGCATGTGTTTCCTGCTGAAATGTACAGCATCTGACCCAATGTTCTGACCTGTATTTTCATATTCTTTAAGACATATCCATTACAACTAGAAAAGGAGTTAATGGCAAGTAAATCTGAGAAGTTAAGCCACTTCTACTTCTGCGTTACATGCCGCATCAACTGATCACATCATTAACAAGCGGTTCTTGATCTGCTGAGACAGAACACGTTGTAAAATAGTCGGCCACTTTTCTGAGAACAGCGAATTGAATTAAGTCACAGTGTGTGCAGTGCATAAGCGTACTATCCTATAGAGTCGTTCAGGTCAGTTGTTCAATAGCTCTGTGGAAAGTGTGCATACATGGAGTTGCTTTATTGTAAGTATGTACAAAGTCTATGTGAGTTCAACTCTGTGAGAAGTTGCCTTTAAGTGTATTTACAGCTGCTTCTTTGAGGCTTCTTTGCATTCGATATCAAACTAACCAAAATAAGGTCTTCTAAAGTAAAGCAGCTGGGGGAAATTATCACAGTTTTTGTCCCTTCAGGACAAGTGTCTCTTGTGAAAAACTGTCATGTTGTGGGTTCGCGATAGGAAAACATTTTAAGGCCTTTTTTAGAATTTGAGTGGATATCTCATAATTTGTTAGTTGCTCCGGGGTGATATTGCTTATTAAATGCATGAATATTCATGTGGTAAATACATGTATCTATCAACAACATTCAGGTTGTTTTAGGCTTCTGGAAAATAATTGGATTCAGTAATGAACCTCGACAACTCCCTCTGTTCTGCAGTATGTGTCCTTTAAAGATAGCAGCGCCTAACTGATGGATCACCTCAACGTTATCGAGGAGCAGAGATGGACTGAGACAGAAAGAGAGAGAGAGATGTTTTTTTTTTTTTTGCCACACTTTATTCTGTTGGTACAGCTTTGTATTTATAAGCCACTTTTAATTCTGCATTTTATGCTGTGATTTTACCAAAAACCAGAAATGTGTTTCTGTCATATGCAATTGGTGCCAAGTCAGTGTGGCACAGAAGCAAAAACAGGTCACAGATACAGTATGGTTTGAATCTTTTTAAAAAATCAAATATTTAGCTAAAACAGCAGGGTTCTGTGGTTATTAGAAACCTGTAAACAAACTATAATAAATAGTGCATTTGCCCAGGACTATTTTCGGCTAAAGATTAGGACATATAGTAATGCATTGTCCCTGTTTATTATAATGATGGAATATATAAGCCAGCACTGTCGCTTTCAGCATCATGAGTCCTTTAAGAGGTGTTTGCTGTTGTCTTGCCAACATGTGCTGGAACACGTGCGTGTTCAGTAACAAAAAAGAGAAACACCGATGTTACCTTGTATATGTGACCTCAGCCTTCAAATACTGATTTAGTGAATGTGCTGAGACGTGCTCCTTACACCTGAGGTATGGTCACAAAGATGATGCTGGGAAAAGGGTAATGTTAAGGTTAAGAAGCAAAGTGAAGATTTGTACAGTCAGTCCGAGCAGCAAAAAAAAAAAGCACCAACTGAAGGTCAATTCACGGTTTCTGTTGTCCCTCAGAGAGACTTCTGTTCATACAGCAATGACGAGTGTGCATACATGGACACATTTCACACAGTGCAATAGAAAACATAATGGCCAGGACAGAACATGACATCTGACAGCAAGAAGCAGCACGTTCTTTACAGAACAAAGCGAGCGTCCAGTTTACTTCTCTGGCACATGCACTCGTAGGGGCAATTTTGTACGTTTTCAGGGAGTTCACTACTGCATCCGCATCATGCAGATGCAACATGAGCTTTTGTTATCACCCTTTCAAAATCGCTGGGGGTTAAATGAACCGTCCTGTAAAGGCATAAGACAGTGCGTCAACGGAAAAAGTTTAAATAGCAAGGTCATCTAGAGATGATTCTGGAGGAAAAGTACCCTGCAAAGCAGTGTCACAAAGATGAATGTGGTTCATTTACTATTCCGTCAGGTCCATTTAAAATGCTATATCATGGAGAATACCTTTCCATTAGTAATACAGACATTAAAATTAGAGCAAGTTCAGGTGACCTGTACTGCTAAGTGAACTGTATAAGTTGAAGTAATGAACCATTTTATGTGTTATAGAACTAATTACCTGTTATCTATTTATAAACATAAGCATCTCGTACTGTATATTTAAGCAATGCTTCAGAACATCTGTGACAGATGATTAATAAATGTGCAGATACCGAGCACGACAATTGCTCTAAATATAGAAAAATGATGCATCTTAAACGAAGCTTGTTGTGAAGGTACTGTATTGTATTAAAATACACAGAACCACAACTGCAGAAGACGCTCAAGGGAGACAAAAATGTTTTCTTTCACAACAGGAGTTCATGCAGTGTACAGCGTATACTGAAGTCAAGAACTGAGCATGAACTTCAGCTGTGACAGAAGGAATTAGCACTTCAGCTAGATGCTTGCGTTCAACGCTGAAAGAGGTAAAAATGGTTAGAGATGATTGCAGATGTAGAATTTCACTGTAACAAAATGTTATAATAATATTACTACAATAATAATCCGCAAAGTGTGTAGGCACTCGGCATTTTCTTAAAGTACGAGAACGACCATGGTGTGTGGCTTCATAGAAACACTCTACTATATATTTAACACTTTTTTTTTGTCTTCTTTTCTGCAAAATCCAATCTTGCGGTACAACAACACATTTTATGACTCCAACATTATAAAAGTTTAAAATTGTTGTATTCAGGCACTCACAGCGCTTAAGGTCAGGGAAAGCATCTTCTCGTACTCTAACCAAAGTGCTCGTCTTGCCTAAACCTCACACGGGACTCAAAATCAGGTCTGCAATGTGTCAGTCCTGCACAATGTACAGTCCCCACCTCCATCTTTGCCACTTAATGTAGCGCTCCGTTCATTCAGAAAATATGTTGCCTCACACATTACTTACACAGGAGCACAGTTTTCAGGAGACAGGGTTGGTCCCACACATCCACACATCCACCCCAACCACCTTATTACTTTCCATAAATAAATAAAGAGATTAATTTGTTTAAAAGATATCTTCATTTAGTCCATTGTGTTCATTATAATATGTCACTTTTGTGGTTTCTTGTTGCATAGGATAGGAGTGTATGTTTTTTGAGGCATGGTTAGTTTGACATCTGACCATTGTAACAACAGTCAGTGATTTCAGAAATCATAAATAATCAATCAAAAATCACGTAACCTTACTTAGTTTTTTATTGCTGTGTTAATAATGACTAATGTCAAGGATCTGAATATCTCCTTCACCTCTGGCTTCTAAATAAAGTGACGTAATACCAATACAGCACATTTCCATTTCCAATTCACAAAACAAATGGCAGCCATTATATCATAGTGTGACATGAGGAGCTCTAACGTTTTCCCTCTGGCTCGAAGCAGCAGCCTCGTAGCTGTTTCCTGACAAACACGTCAACTGTGAAAATCAAAACATCAAATTAGTTTACCAGCGTTTGGCTGCTGTTGGCTGGAAGCTCACCGCGATACAAACAACATCACATCACACATACTGCCAAACTTCCAAAGTGGGATGCATACCCCACAATTTTCAGCATTTAACCACTCTTGTACCATGAGACACTTAAACAACATTACATTTCATTGCTGTGTGCATGTCATGACTGATATGTTTGAGATTTCTATCCAGTGCTGATCCCATTTTCAAATCTGTCTCTGCCCCTGGTTTCCGTCTCCTCAACTGGTAAAAGAAGGGTACATCAGCATCTTTCTGCAAAAAAAAAAAAAAAAAAAAGACCTTGAAACTGTTCACGTCTTACCATATAGTTCGGTGCAAGCCTCTCAATCAAAAGAAAGTTTTTGCATTCAGGTCTCAGTGTATGAAAAATCAAAGATCCCAAAGGACACGCTGGGTCAGTGCGAAACCCAGGCACAGGCGTGGAAAATAAAAGTTATGGAAATGTGGCCAAGTTCTGAGGAAGAGCCATAATGTCCACATGGAATTCAGTGCGGGATAGCCGCAACTAAAAACCTATTTCCTGAGGAAATGTGAATCTCTTTCTGTCTGTCCGTGTGTTCAAAAGGAATCTTACCACATGCAAGCAGTGCATAGCATAGAGCTAATTAATAGAGGTCCGCTTCAGTAGAGATTATGATGTGATATGTTGGCGTCAGAACAACATCAAGGTGTTTTAACTTCCTGAGGTCGTTCATCAAAGCCACATTCAGGCAATTTTTGGGCAGAGTGGGGACATGATTCGATACATGTTTCCTTTCTTACATGTATAATTACCTGTATGACCACACTGGGGTCCGGACATTATTGTGCCATTAATTAATTACATTTATCAATATCTTGTCTGTCAGTCTGGTGTGATTTTGTTGTTAAAGCTGATTAGCTCGGCTTGTGTCTGGCATTTAAAGGAGGCTCAAAAGGAACAAAGAGACAGAGTGAAAAAAAAAAAAAAAGAAAAGGTAGGAGGTACGCCTTTAGGAAAGACAGCAAGAGCCATGGTGTTTTACCTTCGGCAGCGTTTACGTAACAATAGTGGTGATTCAGAGCTGGATATTTTGGTGCTGGTTGAGGTTTGTTGCCTGGTGTTAATATTGTGACATCTAGTGGCAGCTGCCCCCCGGACAGTGAAATAAACTCTGAGGCTTCTGTCTGTGTCAAACCAGAAATGAAGGACACGCATATATGAGTCGCTAATCAAGTGGTAAGGCATTGTTATGTGTTGTACCTGATTGAGCCCTGTGTGCGTGTGTGTGTGTGTGTGTGTGTGTGTGTGTGTGTGTGTGTGTGTGTGTGTGTGTGTGTGTGTGTGTGTGTTGGAGACAAAGGAGAGGAGGGTTATTTGTTGGAGATTAGCTGCGTGAAAGATAAGTGGATTATTACTGTCTTTGAATAGCCATCAAATTAACCATCCTCTAAAGGAATTAAGAGGAAATTGCTGTCTATACACCTCCACCTGATAGAGCCCATATAATGTACACTGACTTGGTCATTAAGCAATTAAGAGCTCCCCCAGGCTATAGCTTATTTTATGACCTCGTACGGTTTAGTTGTTGTGTATTTTACGCGTCTCGTTGTTGTTTGCCTGCTCTTTCGGGCGCAAATGGACTTCACTTAAACACAACAGCACCTCCGCGGAGGATGGAGAAGAGTAAAAATTAGACAGGATCCTCCAGGGATCGTTTTTTATGAGAACACCATCATTATTCACAATTCTTTAAAGGGCTTAAAGGATGCCAGTTCCCAAAGGATATTCTCGCGGAGATATTTTGTTTTAATCACAAAAGCTTGCAGTTAAAATTTATGAGGGAAGAAAAATGAATAATTAACACTTAAATGCACTGACGGGCCTGTGTTACGGCCTCATAATCTGCTCTTCTCCTGGCATTTCCCCAGATTTATGGAGGCATTTCTGTTCTTTGCCACTGCCAGACAGTGATGTCACACCAGACCTACTTCGAGTCCAATTTAAACTGTTCACATACAGTTCAGCCTCTCTACTCTGCTCTCCCTCTTAGCTCAGACAGCGATGACGAGGAGATCTGCAGTTTTGACACTCGGCTTAAATAAGTAATGTTAAATTACAGCTTACTGGCCAACGGTTACAAGAGACGATCGGTGGCTTACGTCTGTGTGCTGAAAGTGAACTCACACCCAACGACTTGTTATCTGAAGACAACAACACGGCAGATATTGGTACCAGCACCTCTAAGCTCATTAATAAACACATTAAATCATATGTTTGCCTCCTAGCTCTAACTGCAACAAGCTTTTTTCTAAAGCATGGTAAAATATAACCCACCTATAAGCTCTGAAATGAGATTCAAAACAAGTCAACTCATGGGTCCCCCCCCACCCAAAAAATAAAATAAAAACCCTGAGGGAATAACCCTCGTGTCCATCATGTTTTTAATTAAGAGACAGCAGGAGTAGAGCAGTCTGCTTGTGTGCTCAGCTTTCTGTTCTAATGAAGCTCCGATGCTAACCTTTCTACGAATTCGAGCAGGCTTTTCTAATTATTATCCCAAAATAAAACAAAGACAAAGTGATTGCGCTCTCACCTCAGCAGCTGTCAGTGTAAAGATTACCTTCTGCCTTGTCCTCCAGACAACAATCCAGGAGCAGCGTGAGGTAGGATACGCTCACAACATTAAAAGGTTCACATATACGTGGGGAGAAGACAGCAGGGTCTCATCCGTGTGTCACAGGTCACTGTGGGGCAGTTTATGGTGAAGCAGTTTGTGTCATTTTCCCTTACGTCAGCATACGCTGCAATACAAGAGTGTTCCTACTCATTTTCAGTGCTTTGGCCTGATCATAGCACTGTGACTAAAAGGTAGCAGCCTTTATATTATAATTCTTTATTCATCTTTAAAAGAAACCCAAAACAAACACAGAGATTGTTGTGTTGCTTAAGTCATTATTCTCTACACTGAATTGTCTCCAGTAAAGTCTTTGTTTGCAAGTGAAAGTGTAGTTATCTCTTAATTGTTGTGGACAAAAAGTTTTTTCCCAGTCTTTGATGATAATTAAAAATAAAATAAAAAATGACAGCTGGATAATACCATGACCATGATGAATGGAGGGAATATTGGAGTGTTAAAGCTATAAAGGCAGCCATCTTTTAGAAACAACCTTACCCAACTCTACTCTAACCTGCAGTCATTTTCCCTTTTGCTTGCATTTAGGTATGTTTATTGTTAATGGACAGATCTTAAACACCCATAATGTGTCAGTGTATTTATATTGTTTGCAGCTGGATTGATCTAGAACCTTACTGAGTGACTGAGGAAGAGATCATAATGTGGAGAGGGACTCTCCTTGCAGGATCCCTCCTGAGGGGGTGATTGTACTATACAATAAGGGGGCATTAGGTGGCTTAGAAGGACCAGTCTCTCTTGCCTTTGCATTGACAAACAAACCTGATGCTTGCACTCTTCAGGGGAATGCTGCACAACAAACCTGACAGCAAGAATGGAAAGGGAGCAGTGACAATAGCGCCGGTGTGTGCATCAGTTTAAACTGATAATAGAGGAGGGACCGAATAAACTACAACATAAATTACAATGCTGTGTCCAACAACTGTCCTGTCCTCGTCCCAGTAAAATACTGTCCAATTCACTAGAGCATCTCCAGTGAAAAGAACAGCAGCATTTGTTTTATGTTCATGGCTATACCTCTGCCTGAGCAGTGGCAAATATAGTGGAAATTTTGTATTGGTCACAGCTGAGTTGTCAACACAATCTAGTTTACAAAGCACTTTCTCTTGTATCGACGGAATTTCTATTACATCAAGATTCTGTCACCACTTTATGCTTTTAGTTGCTTAAGAGCAGAATCTGGCTTCAGCTGTGAAATCAGCACTGTGTGGATAAAGTCACTTTCTTACCTCTGCACTCTAACTTATCAAAAAGGAAAATTACTGTGTGAATAATGCAGCAGCTGCCTGATATTTGGCGAGATAATACTTTTGAGGATAACATCACGTCATCACCTTCCCTCCACGTGTATCTCTGTTGGTTTGACAGGGACAGAGTCACTACTCATAACGTTAAAGCAAACATTCATTTTACTAACCCTAACCATGTTCATGTAGAGACTAAACCTCTAGGTCTTTCTGCCTGATCGCAACCAGATTGCTTTGTTTGCATAGTTGGTATCAAGCATTTTTTGACCATTTAAGGTGAGAATTAGTGTTACACTTGCCCGGCAGCTGGCATTTTTGCACATGAGGCCAAAAAGAGGTGCAATTTCAATAGAGGCCTGCCTCCGTGCGTGGGTGTGTGCTTACAAAAATGCTCATATGGGTCACATGAGAGGGCTGGGACAAACAACCTGTTTGGGCCACCTGTTGGCTTAGCTCCTGGTGTTGCACTCAGTCATTTCTGTGTTTATAATGTATGTATTATGTGATGTGACTTCCATTTGGAGCAGCAAGGTACGTTTGAAAGAAATCAAGTTGATGGATTAGTTGAAAAACTTGAGACAAATTTTGATCATCAGTTAAAAAGAAAACTCATCAGGTTTGTCTAATTGGTTTTTGTGCCACTCTGCTCAGTTTAGTTTCTCTATTAAAACCTTCTTTCTTGCAGTTTTTTCACTTTTCTGTTTTATGTAAATTATTGCATGTGGACCTAAGTTGCTTGATTTCTCTAAGGAGTGTGTGCTGCAGGTCAGACATACTGCCCCGGGCTGTCAGTGCAGCCAAACTGCTATCACATAAATCCACAGAGAAGGATTACTGCTTGATAGGAAATGACAGTCTTTATACCTCTTACAGTTATCAGTTTTCTCTCTTCCACCTCACTCTATTATCTTTTTTTTTTTTTTTACTCAAAAGAGCCAGAGTTCTGTAAATATTAAAGACTTTCCCGGATAGAATCACTGCTGTGTATCCACAGAGCCAGGCGGGAGTGCAAATAATGTGGAGGTTCTCAAAACTATTACTAACCCCCTTGTCACAACGCTTGGCTTCAGTGACCCAGTCAATGTTTCTAAAGAGACACAAACCGAGCACAAACCAAGTATTTTTTAATATGTATCAGTTAGCCTGAACTATAATTTGGCTTAGTTCTGGCAATTAATCCCTTGTAAAACACCACTGACCTACAAAGAGCTTCCTGTTAGTGTGATCATCAGGTCAAAGCAAACTGAGCCATTAGCCGTGATACTGCTTAGTGTAACTAGATCAAATTTCATCAAATATAGTGCGAGATTTTTCCTAAGGGACACAACAAAATTCAGTCACCAGGCTTTAAATGCGTTCACAGAGATGAGCTTATAGTACATCATCCTTATTCTTGACTCTTTTCATTGGCTACAAATTCAGTTGACTTTAAGATTTCACTGAGAGCATTTTAAGCACTTCATGGACTAACTCCGCTCTGTATTAAAGATCCGCTGGTCCCCTGTGAGCTTCACATCTTAAGACAGGGGTTTGCTGGTGACTTTGCTTTTGCAGACAGAGTTTCTCATCTGTGGGACTTCCTGCCTGGGAATAAAGGATTTGCAGACTCAGTTATCTTTTAAATCACTTTGAAAACTATCTTTAAAAAAGAGGGACTTTTTTATTCATCCTGTTCTAATTTCTCTTATTTCATGTGCTGTGTTATTTTCTTTGTCAAAGCAAGTGGTGTAAAGCACTAATAACTTCATTTTTTAATTGTGCTGGGTGAATAAACTTTATGACTATAATTATTATTGTTGGTGAACAGTTATAAGTCACAGTTTGACAATACATGCAACAATGCGACCCAGTACAAAGACAACAGGAAGTCAGACAAAGGGACACACAGTGGAAAAGAAAAAATCAAAAGAGTGATTTGTTGTACTAGATTAAGTTCCTGCAATCAAAATGTACTCTGGGAATACCCTAATGTGTGGAAATAAATAGGGCGTACACATTACAAACACCTCCGCTGAGTATCAAGGACATGTCAGATGTTTGCTGGAGCATGGGGGTTTCTCTGTGAGAGGAAGTCAACAACAATGGCAAGTATATCAAAATAGATGTAAATAAAGAAATCAACAATACATTTACATATTTTTTTTAATGAATGGTCATTTGAATATTACATGTTTCTAAAAATCTTTAATGTACCTTTAAGGATGTTTTATGCACCTTTCAGGCAGTTGTGTTTCCGGGCTTCACATTGACTTTGAGTGTTTTCACTAGTAAAGAGCATGGATAATTATCACACACAGCTGGTTGTTATTGTTGTTTTAATATTCCATGTATGGCCTAAAAATACTGTGGTCGCCTCCTTTATAATTAACCCCCTTTTGTGTTTTCTTTGTGATTGAGCTATATGGAAAAAAACATGTAATTGATGTTTCCCACCAAAAATACAGTGTGTTTATTGACAGTCAAAAACTGAGGATCTATTTATATGAAAAAGTTTAATTAGAAAAATGTCATGCCCCTCTGATTAGAGGGGATTTGCTTCGTTTGAGTGTGGAATAGAGGATTGGTTTAATGACTGACCTCGTGTCCAGGTCACAAGAAATCAAAGCCGTCCATAACTTTCAACCTGCTGCCACCGTGATTCATGTAGATGACAACGGGTCACACGTCAATGCTAATTTGTTCTGTTGAATTTCTTAATGAACCCTTTGAATGAATTAACCCAACAAATTAGCACTGATGAATAATCCATCTGTCATGTGGAGTGGAATAACTGCAGGTTTTAGACATGTAAAAAGAAAGAAAGAAAAAAAAAAAAACTACCCACAGAGTGTGAAACCGTGCAGTCACATTCAAGTCACCAATACTAGAAAAACACACAGATAAAAATATCAGGTTCTGTTAAATGTGTTGCTCAGTCACACCGGTGTCCTCTCATGGCAAAACAAACAGTTATTTAAATAGCAGACATTAATCACAGTTATGTTCCCTGGGAGAGACCAAGCAAATGGGCCTGGCTCTCCAGTGGTAACACTGAGCACCTTGAGGGAAGTATTCTTTGCTGTTTCCAGATGCTTAGTTCTGCTCCATTTCACCTCTCTCCAAGTTTTTGATCAAGCCTTCACTTCATCACACTCTGGTGTATGATTTTTGAGGAGCCATAAAAAGTGAATCTCTCACTGCTGCATTCATGCACTCTATCAATTTTCCTTTTGCCTTCGCGTTTTTTGGGGGTTTTTTTTACAAGAGAAATCAAAAACCGTTCTGAATTAACGCCATTAGCTGCGGTTGTTAAAGCTTTTCTAGCCCAGTCATACAGTAAAGGACATCAGGTTGTTCATGGTGCTAAGACAACGTGCAGGTGTTTTCTGCTTTCTGTTTCAACATAGCTCCAGTGTGTTCTCTATTGTGTCTCTGATTGCATTTGAGATGTGGCAAGTGACAGAAGTATGGATTGCCTGGTTGCATGAGCAATTTTCTCTGTAGCCCATAATTGCACTATATTGATGCAAAAGGGTGGGGGGGGGGGGGGGTTCATTTCATATCTTCCAATTCCACAGTTGGCTGACGAAAGTGGGGCACTCTGCTCTTTGTGAGCCATGACGTTCTCATTCTGCGGAACAGCCTGTCCTGCTTTGTGTATGTGTGGCAAGGGCTGAATTTAGTATTGGACAGTGAAGATGCATGATAGCGTTCTTGATTTGGAACTGCATGTGCCTTTTTTTTTTTTTTATTTTTTTTTTTTTTTTCATTTCCTGCACTGATGAACCTAACGTCCTAGAAAAGCAACTTCGGATGAAAAACACAGGAATACGTCAGTCATCACGGTGCTGTAGTACAGTAACGACTGTTAACAAGTGCTCCCCTGCTACAAGAGGAGAGATCAGATGAAATTCAGAAAAATGACAGGCCCTTTAAACTGTGCTGTGCACAAAACAAGTGGGTGACAGATACTGTGGAAATCCCTTTACTGTGAGATGGAACTCAAATGTCAAATGTTTTATCAATTATTCACACCTGTTTAAAGGAGCAGTTTACAATTTTATTGAATATTGAATATGTTTAATTCCACATTACATTATTTATGACAAGTGTTGCAAGTTTTTAAGTCATCTTCCATCAATAGAAATGGAATTAACTACTATATATATCTATATGTAGATATATGTAGATATATAGATATATATAGATCTAATATTGCCTTTAACATCCACATCACACTAGAAAATGAAGAAAAAACTAATTTCACATTGTGGCCAAAGAGCAGCTTAAATTGTAAATGATAGTAACTGCAACTTGGTACATAAGAGCTGGCTTCCAGCAGACATATTCTGCAGCAAAGAGACGAAAAAGCAGTTGAAGAGCAAAGTTTGATGGTGCTCCGACTTTTGAATGTGAGTGTTTTGCATATTTTTGGAACACTTAATTGTATAGCTACCGTAAAGTGGTGCTATAGTTACGATTGCTTTGAGCTGTGAGCACTGCATGCGATCAGCGCTCATTGCGAGCAGCTGCTGTAAGCCATATGGCCCTTTGAGCTGTCGAGAGAGAGTCCCCAAGTCCTCATTAAACAGCTCATGGACCATTGGCCCAAAGACCTGACTGCTTCTCCGATGGTCTGCATTATCTCGGATATTTTCCTAAAATGTGGCTGCTGCTGCTGCTGCTGCTGCTGCAGCAGTGCCTCCCCATTTTAAGGAAATGGTTGAGAATCTTTTACTTTTCTTGTGTGTTTGCCACTAAAGTAAATGTGTGATTTGTGTGTGATTTAGCTACATACTGACCAACATCTTAAAACCTGCCAGGTTCCAAACAAGATGGGTGAAACTCCAATTGAGACGCAGAAAGAAAAACATGATTTTAGTTGTGAGCTACAAAAAGAAGAATTCTGGGAGGTTAATTATTAAGGACACCTATTTTGATAATCTAGTGTTGTGTGTTGTCTTGTACCTCACTGTGCATTTTTGTAGTAAAATTAGGAGTTGCTGACTGATGGCATTAAGAGACAACTTTTCCTTGTGTTTGGTGGTTCACTAACAGTAGTGATTTATTCCACACTCCTTCATTCATCGTGGGAAACTGTACACATAGTGGTGGAGAAGCCATGATAAAACGAAAAAACAAGTAAAAGAGACGTTAAACTAGACAACGTCGGCTAAATGTAACTTAATTTGTCAAGAACGAATTGTTACAAAACAATTTGCAACCCCAATTTCCAACTATCCTCAGTGTTGTTTCCATTTAGCACATGTTAGAGTCTAATTTAGATTTTTGTGCCCTTGGAGAAACACTGGGCAATTGCCTTTTCTTCCTCCGAGTGTTTAGCACAGACATTATTTATCAGTAGCTCATTGATATTCAGTAACACGTTGACCACTGAAGTGACAACGCATAAAAATGAGCACAATTAAGGTTCTGTGTTTTCAGTAATCAAACTGAAGGCACAGTGAAAATGTCGCATTTTCACAAGGACTCGTTGTCTGGTCTCGCTGACTGGAGCATCAGCATTAAGTAGCATGAGAGCAAATGCAGAGGTGGCAGCAGTCAGATCTACTTAAAGACTAATTTTGTGATGAACAAAACATCAAAACGTAGATCAAAGAAATGTGGGTTTTTTGCATTAGCTTATGATAAGCTGTCTATTGTATGTGCAGCATTTCATGTGAATGCTATTTTAAACATGCAGAACTCTTTTTTTTCATGTTGCACCAAGTCTTAGGACTTTCAGGCTGCTCATTCATCCAAACCAGTGCAAGATTGTATCTAATGTGAGCTATTAATGATCATTACTGCTATTGATTAGGCATGATATCAAATTAAATAGAAAACAAATTATACTGTGAACAAAAAGTCTACCAGTACAAGAAAAAGCAGGGAATTAGGTTTTCAACCACAGAATGTACAACAATTGCACAAAAAGAATAATCAGCCAATCATGATCAGTGCACCCATCATCCTGAATTTTGATATGTTTCAATTCTGTATTCACTGTAATGACACAGTCATTATCTAATCGCTGCTAATCAAGTCAGCAAACTAATCAAGTCAGCAAACAACTTTCCTGAAACCAGAATCTATATTAGACACGAGCACCTTCTCCCCTGAACACGCTGTCAGTGACTGTTACATAATCCTCGATGTCACACTCTGCAAACTATACTTATATGTCAACTCTGTCCATTAACAGCATGTCTATGGAAATATTATTGCAAAGGTCATCGCCTCGAGGAGCTGCGAGACAGAGGGGAGAGAAATGTGCGCGTGGAATAGCTGTGGTTAGTTGCATTGCTGGCACAGCTCTCCGCTTTGCTTGCCATTTAAGAGCCAGTGAGCTCGGCTGATAATCCCTGTCAAAGGAGTGGGTCTGATCCCTGAGCTTCAGCCCCTATTGATTCCCTGTTTTATTGTTCTTTGATTTCCATTTTAGTTATTTAACAAGCAGATGATGGATCCGTGACCTTCAGCTCTGCCCTGTCTGGCTTCACTGGCATTTCCTTAACTTGTATTTGTCTGTCCTGACAAAGACTATTGTTTACTCACTACTTCTCTTTTTCTTCTCAGCAGGGAGTTGAACTTGTCTCTCCCTCTGTCAGCCTCTCACTTTCTCTTTAAAGCACCCGTTTCAACATTAAACTACCTTCCCTCATAAAACTCCTGCATGTGTCGGCCTGAAAAAAATCTCCTGAAATAGTGAGTTTTGCAGCATCTATTTTAAAGAGCCCAAGCAAGAAAGCTTGGCATGAATAGTAGAAATGAAATGAGGGTGATAAGAAATGTTTCATGCACCAATAGTCTCCACTATGATAGTGAACTCAGGGGTGCAGAGTCTAATCCATTGGATTTTAGGAGTGTGATGGAGAAGATTACAGGGGGAGAACTGGGGCTTTTCCTTTTTTTCTTTAAGTCTTCCACATGCTTGTTATGCTTGTCTTGTTTTGTCTGAACTCGCTGTGAAGTCAGAAAGACTGATTTGCTTTAATATAAAAGAGATTAAGGGAAATTGACTAGTATCATGAAGGCTACGTGAACCACCTGAAGAAAGCAAGCTGCAAAAAACAGAGAACGTTTGGTATTGTACATCAGCTCCACAGAATTCCTTTTGTGAAGCTCATTACTGTACAATGACAGTCAGGAAAATGCCGTCAGTAATTAATTAGTTTAATTTTTCTGATTTAGTTTGGTTCTGATTAATGTTTACACAGACAGACAGCGGAGAGGACTGTGCATTCCTTTGAAAAACAACTAATAACACACTGAAGGCAGCTGAACATATGCATATTCATTAAGAGGGGCTCGTATTTATTCCACCTGCCCCTACAAAATAAAAGCCTTTCTGCTGTATATATTGGATGTAGCATGGTGATATATATAGCTTCTCCTACATATTGCCTTCAAATCACTGCTCCACATTAACCATTGATCAGTGTTAATGTTCTTCTTCCAACCCCTGGAAGTGGACATTCTGTTGCCACATGCTTCATGAACTTCACTGTATTCGGCTGACAACTGACCAGATTTTGCCGACAGACAATGGCATCATTTCATTGCTAGCTCTGCAGCTGGTCGCCTCATTTTTTGCTACAGAAATTAAAACATCTAATAATTCTTTGGGTGCACCCACAGCGAGGCAATGAAGTGTACAGCAGCAGGGCAGTCTCTGTCACATTTGATTATGGCCTTGAAGGCAAAGAGCAACAACATAATAACCTTATCAGTAACAGATGATTGAGATCTTCAAAGGGCCTGTTCTGCCTCGGTGCCTGTTCATCTGGCTGGCCAGGCTGCAGGCTGATCAAAGGTCTCCAGAACATGGTGCCTCTCACAGTCCACAGCTTATAACCAGCCCGCTACTGACACTGACAGATGTCACATCTTAGCTTCCTGGGTGGTGCATTCTGCCTACTGATCAAGGGGGGAGTCATTGTTATTTGATCTAAAATGCACCTGGTGTCAGATAAAAGTATAGGAGTTCTGATATGAGGTACAGTTTGCATATCTGCGAACCAATTTATTTTGACCTGTTTTATTACCTAAACAGCATCAGGGTTATTTTTTATGGTCAAATGGACATCATGTTTACTTCATCAGCAGTTTTGCTGCGGTGGACTGGCAATCTGACAACACTGGCTTTTCCTTCCTTCTGCCCATTACATACTGTGATTGACTCCATTCCTGCACGAACCTTAATAATAAGTAAAGTAATTATCAAGTAAAGACAGTGAATACATGAATAAATGAATAAGTAATGAACTAAAACTGAGTAATTAAAATTATTCACACCACTGTGGTTTAAGACATTGCTTAAAGACATCCAGGGATCTGTGCTATAATTAGATTGTCATTCATTTACTGTAAAGATTAGAAATGCTGACTCCAGATCAAGTCACAAGCCAGACATGTATAGATGGGGCAAGGTGGAGACAGAGAAGAAAATGGAACAATTATTTTGAAATCATATTTCATCTGTTTTTTAGCCTACTGAATGTCTTCTGCATGCTGATTTCAGATGTGAGAATAAAAATATTAATTCCTTCTTTAATTTGATTTAGCTTTTTTTTTCGCATAACAAAAATTATTTAAGATTTTTACTTCTTAGGCTTCAAAGGTTTTTGTTGGAATAGTTGAGATCATCACAGATCAACTTAATAAAACTGCTACATTTGTCATTTGATTGCTTGCCTAGTGTACCCTGTAATCCCGACAATCTGCAGAAAACGAAATCCTTTTATATTTAATTAGCAAACGAGCATCTGTGACACAATCGACTGGTCACATGTAACACTTATTTTCTCTGGCATGTCTTTATTATGCATCACTGAGCATGCAGCCTTGGTGTTTGCTCTGTGCAGGCCCACACTCCAGCAAGTCTCTCCTTGCAAAAGCTGGTCTTTGCCACTGGCTCCATCTCTCTGTGTCACTACACTTTAAAGGCAGACACAAAGGTTAGCAGTGGGAATGTTTGCAAAAAGAGAGATTCAAATGTTTGCAACTGCTGCTCTGTGCCTTTTTCTACCAACACAAGTCAGTGGACTAATGATATTTTGCATCTTGGTGATTATAAATATATATATATAGTAGTACTCAGCACCTGTATGAGAGTGACACAAGGTTGAGGAACCATTCGCAAATGAAGCTTGTCTGGGTGGAAATAATGCACATTACCTCTATATGTCATCAAGATACTGTAGGGCATAAAGTCAACATGTAAGGTATAAAAAATACATATTTGAATCGTACATGATTAAATGATCAATTTCTTTATTAGGCCTATATTAAAAAGATTTACATTCATATAATTTTTTTTTTAATCTTGACTAATCTTTGACTTCTAGTTATGTGACACCATCTTAAACACTGGAAACCTAAACTGAACTTTACATTTAGCACAACATTCTTCTTTAAAATCTCAGATATAGATAATTGCTGTCTGGTTCTTCGATGGACCTTAAAGCAGCTGCCGCACTCCCCCCCCCCCCCCCCCCCCCCCCCCCGGCGCCTAAGCCCTCTCTGCCACAGTCATCTCACACATCAGAGCACCACTGATCTGAAGCTGTGAAAAGCAGTCGCTGCTCTTCCTCTGCCTTTGCATCACTGGGGAATTTCCAGGACTCACATAACAAAATACAAGAACATGTTCAGTCCCTTTGAGAGCCCATCAACAGCGAGCATTCAGGTTCTGCTAATTGCCTCAAGTCATTTCTCCTATTCAAATTGAATTAATCTTGATCTGTTATTCTTGTCTCTCAGTTATTTACAATTGCTCTTTGCATTTGGCACCAATTTATTATTACTGTTTGATCATTTTAGTTTGCACATGGAGAGAGCAGGGATGAATGTTAATTTGTCTGTGTCTCTGTACAACCCATTGATACAATATTTACTATAAGATATGTGAGTGTATTGATGGATTTCCATGTTGGCTACATACATACTATTTGTTTATTGTGTGCCTGAATATCTTCTTTTTTTCAGCGGTGTGTTGCTGGCTGCAGGGGACTGGCCCTGCACATATATGCTGTCCTAAAGTGGTTGTATTTGACAGCATTTCTCTTAATCGTGTTGAGAAGAAGGAGAAGAAATCACATTTCATGAATCTTACCTACTAAGAAGGCCGCGTCAATTGTTGTTTCTAGCAATATTAAAACAAATATTTAATAATCCAGATGATTTTTGGTTATTTCTTTCTTTCAAAAAACTATTTTAAAGTACTTTTAAAGTGAAAATGTTCACTACATAATACAGGAGAGGCTTCATCATCTATAATTCTCTATTTTCATGACATTGCAGGAAGTTGTTTCAGATTATAACTTAGTTCAACTTAGTTTGTGATAAGTAGCCTACAATTTTGATTTCTTTCTATATTTTATATTGCATTAAACATGCAAAGCTGTTGTCTATAAATTGGGGCTCTTATTGGAAGAGGTGTTTCTACAGTAAAATTATCTGTCACTGAGGACTTGACTGCCCTTGAGTATAATGATTTGTGACAACCTTCCTGAAATGAAGGAAAAAAAAACTGCCACATACCACACCAGCAGTAATTGGCTTTGCCCACTCCTGCAGTGATAACATTACTTCTCATTTATATTACATAACTTTGAGTTTCATCTCATACGGTTTGTATAGAGCAGTTACATCTGCTCTTTTGGACAGTTCACGACTTAATTAAAAACTTTTTAAGTATGTTTTTGGCGAAAGTTCCAGTGTTGTGGAATAGTTGTGTATTCACAGCGTGGTGCACAGCATCGTGAAAAGCTATCTTTGATCTTGTAGTCCAGCTCTGTGTACAAATGCACTGGTAACAAATTGCATATTGGTTGTATGCTACACGTCTGTTTCAAATATCATGAGGCAGACCTCTGTCGTACTGTACATCTGTAAAAATGACCCAATCCATCTGGGTGTTGCATGTTGCATAAGGTGCGTGATGCAGCATTGTTTCTCATTAGTATCCAGTGTGTTAAGATGCCAACTGACAGCAGTCCTGGGGGATAGCTTTGTGCTGCTCCCTTATTTATGTGCCCAGTGCAACTCAGGAATGTCTCATCCTACACGCTCTCCACATCCCCCATCTTTATACATTAAGCTCAACCTCAGAACCACCTCTGGCAGTGCAGAGGTTGAGTATATTTGTCTAACCACTCAGAGAAGCGATGGCGAGGTTAGGGAAGTTTTGCACACAATTCAGTTTTATGTAAATGTAATTCATGACAAACAGGAACAGGAATTAGAAGTTGTCTTAAAATAACAGTAGATGCTATTTGAACAACACGTCCATCTGCATATGTAGACATGGACAATTTAAAAGTGACAAGAGAGAGCCCCCCTAGGTAGGTTAAGCTGTGGATTGCTTTGCCACTGCATGCTTGATATGGAGGTCGGTGGGCTACATGGAGACTGTAACAAATAAGGTTGATCTTTCCTGATTGCCATCTGAGATAGCTTGGCCTTTGAGTGGGAATAATGATGCTCTATGTTTTTGTATAGCCAGTTGACCTTAGCAGCCATTGTTCCTGTAAAGTAATTTAAAGACAGAACTCAGTTATTAAGGCACCGGGTGGCTCGTAGCTGCTGTTCTGGTACCCCATACTTACTGGGACAGTATGCAAGTATTCAGAGTGCTACTGAGAAAGCTCAACCACATTCTTTTCTACAGTATAATGATAGGCGTAAAGTGAAATTAAAGTTTTTATGTTCAAGCCCAAGGCCATGGATCTCTGCTGGATCATGTTTGAATGCTCTCTTTGGTTTGGAAGTGAGTTTCTGCAAGTGCAAGTGAAGAAGTATCTTAAGGTTTTGCTCACAAGCATGGGTACAATGGAGCATGACACTAACAGACAGACTGTTGCAGTGTCAGCAGTAAAGCAGGAATTGTACTGGACTATAATAAAAGTTGAGCTTATCAGAAAAGTTAGCTTTCAATTGACCAGATACATGTCCAAACCCTCACCTACGGTTATGAAATGTGGGTAGAACGAGATGATGAATGCCATTGGCCAAAATAAGTTTTCTACATAGTGTGGCAGTACTCACCCTTACAGATGGCGCTTGGAGTAGAACTGCTGCTCCATTGAAAGGAACCAGTGTCATAGTGCAGGCGCCTGAGTGTTGAGTACCAGTGTTGTCAAGTTTTTGTGCCAGACACAAAGACAGATACATATTTGAGCCAGTTCTTGATTGATCACTAGTTTCCAGCTTAGCAAAACTGCTCATTGATCATTCTGATGTTGTGTGACTGGCTGTCCAGATGCTCCTTGTTGGGACTGGGCACAGTTCATTGACTGATGCTGCAGTGAGGAGTTCAGAGGATCCTGACAGTGCTTTTTACCAGCCCTCTAACCATAGAAGATGATTGTGCTTGCTCTGTAATTTGCTCAATTTAGCGGCTGTCAGAGGGCCCTCCACTCACCATTTGCTTCTCTAGGACTTTTACAGACTCATTCTTGCAATAGAAATGTGACTGCAAACAGTCAAGTGTGGCTCAATAAAGTTTATGGGATTCTCGGTTACATTGTTTTACCATTTTAAATGTGGAATATAGTGTATGAAACAGCACCGACATAGCTGAAAGAAAAAGAATGTCAAACACAGATAATGTTTAAATTCCAGGGAGTAATATAATTGCTGGTTTAAGGTTTCCTTACAAGGCATGTGTCCTAATTGTGACGCACATGTGATAACAAATAAGCACTTGGGATGTTGAGTCTATTCTTTGCGGTCTCCTCCTGCGCATTGCCGTAGGCCTTGTGTCTGGATCTGACAGGGAGGTCCTAAGTTTTATGTGGTGTGGCATTGGGGTAGACACACACCATTACTCTGAAGCCCCAGGTTCACGCATGAACATCACACACAGCCGTCACACTGCCTCCCGCACTGATGGCCTCCTGGCTTGCCAAAGAGAGGGGCTGTCCTGCTTTCCCAGCCTCATTGATTCTAGAGGGTCTCCATCAATTAAATCAGATTTTCTGACTTTCAACTCCACTGAACCCAGAAAAGCAGCTATTCAGGAGAGGTCCACCAAACCTGTGAAACCAACCCACCAGAGGCCGCTTCACATGAATGTGGAGAGACACATCTCTGGCTTAAAGCACATACTTATCAGGCAGGAGCAGCGTCTACATTTGATCCTGCATAAATCACAAGCAGCAAATACAAAGAAGCTACTTCCATGTACTTGAAAACAGTATGAATTGTTATTTAAATTGCTTACAGCTATTTTTTCAAATGAACCGTTCTGCCTGGAGGTTAGACAAGTCAGTAATCAGTTCACAAACTCTGCGATCAAAGGGAAAATACAGATCAGGTTTACTCCATGTCAGTACCTACTTGCTGCTTTGTGGTGTTTGCAAGAATCGACTGCCAAAAAAAAAAAAAACCTGGCATCTTTGGTTTATGGTGTGATGGTGATGTTTGCCACTACACAGTGCATAACAGTTTTGGATGCAATCCAGATTTCCTTAAATTTGGTGCTTAACAAATTTGTATTGCAAGGTGAAAATTTCTGCAAACAAAAGGGAGAAACGCATTGTGGCAGCTCCTAGCTAGAAAGCCATCCGCAGGAGGAGGCGTACAGTAGGTAACAAGGAAAGAGCCAATAAATACCAGGTGTGCCAGCTGATATATAGTGACTAGCAAATGCTTTTCTTCTATTGAAGTAACATTTCAGGCACTACAATTCCTGTTTAAGAGATGTTCGAGATCATTTGACCTTTTTCTATAGATATAATTATAGACTTGTGTCAGAACAACATCAGCCTTGTCCTTGGATGAATCACAATGAATTTGCAAAAAAAAAAAAAAGGAATGAGATATTCGGTTCATAGTTGTGGTTTGTAGGTGGTATTTTATTAATGGCCTCACACCAGGAGTACAATATTTGTTAAGGTCAAGCTTCTCACAATCAAAAATTCTTAACTTTTCTGACAAGTGCGTAACACTGGAACAACACAGCCAGGTCGAGAACAAAAACAAAACATCAGCCCAGAAATGTATCAGTCGGTGGATGATTCATACACTGCACTCTGAGTGGTCAGGACGATGGAAAAGCACCATACGGCAACAGAGTCACAAAAATAATTCCTTTGTGAGATTTTCTGCCAGAGATATAAATTTCAATGGGAATGTCACATTTTTCCATACATATATTACAGTGCTAAATACATTTTGGTTTGAATTAATCAGGGAGTGAGTGCGTGTTCTTCCTCCCTCCTGTCATTTTTTGCCTCTTTAGATAACTGTATACAGTATAACCTGTATATGGTTCAGCGGCTGGGGCTGTTGTGACTGATGTAGTAAAGACATGAGGAGTGATGGCTTACTCATGTGTAAACAAACAGGGCATGTTTGCTCAGGGGCATTCTTTTGGAATAAATGTCCTTCTGAATTGCAGCAACTGTAGATGGCACTGACATTCCCCTGGCAGCAGCAGACCACTACTACATTTTGGTGGCGTGTATATTTAGAGAGGCATCGCTGTTGCTTTGAGATTTACTTAGGAGAGTGTAGGACAGTGGTTATGTGCCCCTAAGCTTACCAACACTACACCAAGCCAATTTCTGACGGTTACATTTCAGATGAGGAAAACTGCTCCCCCCCCCCCCCCCCCGTGAGCTGACGCAGGAGAAAAGAGAGCCAGCAAAGGCGATCAAAGAGGCATCGATTAGGTGTGTTGCTCTCCGAGCCCGGCAGAACAGAGCCTGCTTCTTCTCTGCCTCGCCGGCGCTGACGTCAAGGCCGCGACTCTCCTGAGAACAAAAGAACTGCAGCAGTTTCCAAATTGATCATTGGTTTTGTATCACAGGGCTTATTAGTCTCCTTTTTTTTAGGAAGTCTCCAGTAAACTGTCCAACCACCGTGAATCAGCACATGCACGAGTTTTCATCAGCACACGATTTTTGAACAAACAGACTTTTAATGTGTAGCTTATTTACTGTACATCATTCATTTTGACTCATTACTTGTGATGTTTTCTTTCTGGAGGTGTCATGCACTTTTTTTTTTTTTATTGCATGCATCCATAGAGTGAGGACAGATCCTGTAGTTGAGGCTTCATGAACAATTCATGCAAGGATGATACTTTGCCTCAGCAATGTGGTGATGCCAGAGCGTGACGGTGGCTCTGAGTGTTTGGGTCTTTCCTCCTGGCAGGTTTTCAGCACAACAACAGAGTGTTCTTCCAAGTAGCTGCATCACAATGAGTCTTTGACTCCACTTTTTTTTTTTTTTTTTCATGGAACAAACAGCTTTTGCTTCCACTAATGCTGTTAAGTATGAAACTTGTAACATTTCCTCCAGTATCATTCCTCAAGCTGCCAAAACAGACTGCCTGATGAAGCCCGTCTTGGGAAACTTAAACTGTCATTCTGTATCTTTTGCACATCAGCAGCCCTGTGGCAACAAAAGGTAAACATTTATTTTAGATCGAAATTCTTTCTTTATGTGCCTAAAAATATCCATAGAGATATTCCAGATCTCTTCCTAAAGGGTGTGCAGCAAAGCTCCGCTTGTATACGTACATACTGTACTGTGATAAATTATCCTGTTGTTATTAACTTTCCATCTAACAAACAGCTTCAGTTACTCACTGTAAGAATTTATAATTTTTAACAAGCAGCAGTTTGCAGCCCATTTCAACTCCAGAAGCGTTCTTTGCTTCTCCATAGTTTTTAAAACAAGAGCTCTGGCTTCTTCTGCAAAACAAGTGATGTGATTTAAATGGAATAAAGTGATAATTTTTCTGTTGATTTACACCTTTGCAAATAAGGACTAATGATACTTATTTCCAGTTGACTAGAGTTAGAGGAGAGGCTTGCCACATCTGTGCAGTAAGTCTGTAGTTAAAGTGAGGAGCCTGCTAATTCGAAATAGATTGTTGAGGATTTTTGATTTCATTTTGAATTTCCAGCTCAGTTTTACTATAGTCGATTGAAGTTATTGGTGTGTTGAATATATTTTGTACTTTGAGGTATGGTGTTTGTCAGAAATGAGTGCAGATCAAACAATCGTCTACTATCTGTAAATGAATTACCTGCAAAAAGCATTTTCCAGATCCTGTAAAATGATTTGTACTGTATTGACCTTTAATACTAAATGGCTGTCTGGTTACAGTGTTTTTGTTTATATGGACAATAACTCTAACTATAAAATGAACAAAAATGTGTTTTTGCTGTCATACTGTACTAACATGTGAATTAAATATCTGAAATATGAAACTTTGAGGAGGTAACTTTTCAAAGAAGGGACCTCAACGCTCCTCTCAACCAGTATATGTAATTCATTCCATTAGAAATAAGAAATAATAATAAAGGGAGGGATATTTTTCCTGCTTTCTATTGACATTTATGTTAATCCTACAATCTGAATTGTATCCCTCTCATTCAATACAACATCCTGATAGCAATGAGAGCCATAGCCTGTATCTAACGATAAGGCTGTTTTGTACCATACAGCGCCTCATGATGCTCCTCTGATTTTGGTCAGGAGCCAGCTTTTTGCATTCTTTGACAGAGATTAAATGGAATAATGATTCAGTGGGACAGGAAAAGGTAGGCTTTCATCCTGCACAGTTCACTGCACTTGAGCTGGATAGATCAGAGATAGAAGCAAAGTTCATGAAAGAAAAATGACAGGGATTCACCTTCCATGTCTTGAGGACTGAAAACATGTTTTTTTACACTTATAACACTGTGATAATGTCTTATTCATTTGTTTTTCCTCTTCAGTCTAAATCTATATATTTAAAAACCTGAATCCAATGTTGTTATGTACTGCATATGTTATCATAAGACAAAGGAAAACACTGATGCATTATTTATGAAACTGTGAAATTAACTGTATGTCACAGAAATAATGTCTGTTTGACAGAGCCAATCATACCAGACAGCTCCATGGACCCTGTGGGTTTTTTTCCTCATACACTGGTTCATATTTTCCCTCTTTCCCAAATCCCACTTTGTTTTTCTGAAGGCTAGTCATACCTCTGAGGATATGAAAAGTAGCTACATGTGAAAATTGCTTTTTGACAGACATAAAACTTCTCAGAGTGCGGTTTGGTCCTTAAATGAACTTGTTCCTTTAGTCAGCTTCATTGCGTATTCTTTGTGTAAAGCAGGCACGCTGAAAAAAGATTAACACCCAGCAGACCATTTTCTTGGTGATATGGTTTAAACTGGGACAGTTCACCGCTTTCCATGTTTTGTAGACATGTCTGATTGTTCACAGTGGACATTAGTTAATGTTTATACCTCCACTCTGTATGTATTGATGCATGTAATGAGCACCTGCTTATGAAGAATATCTTATGTTACTTCATAGTATAAATACAGATAACTGTATTTTGTGTATTTCTAAAACTTAGTAGACATTAGTTAGTGCTATCTTTAATCACATTTAGGTCTCACTGTTTTGTTGTCACTGTGCATTTAACATGCAGGTTTCTATTATATTTTTGCTTTGACAACAAAACCATTGTACGTTAAAATACAAGTTAACAAGTCAGGTTTGATCTTTACTGAATATAGATTAAATGTGTAGTTAGATTACTGCATTATGACTTTTAAGGGAACTAAGTATGAACTAGTATGATAAACATGGTTTATGGCAAGCAGGAGGGCTCATTTGCACATGATAGGGAATTTAACAGTTTGCTGCTAGCAGCAGGCGACCATCTCAAAGCAAATGTCAGCTCAGTGCCTTCAGTTCCATTTTGAACAATATCTGCATTAAGCATCTTTGATCATCCAAACGCCTAATGTCTGTCTGACTATTCAAATGGGGTCTGTATTCTATCTGTTATCTGTCGTGATGACACAGTTTAGTTTCTCCTGGCTGTCAAATTGTGTTTCCATCAACTGTGACACAAGTGTAATTTGGCAATCAGTTCAATTGTCAAGAAATAATTTAACTTAGGATTCGGGCACCTTGCTGAGTTGTCGCTACTGGGGACAACTGGGTGAGATGCTGAATCACTATGTCAGATTATCTTATCTTCATTAAAGGAGTATATCACAAAATAACACATTTAACTTACATGATTTCACCATTTACAAAAAAGAAAAAGTGTTTCAATTCGATTCCAAGCTTAATGACATGTAGATGTTGGTTAATGGAGAAATTAAAGAAGTAATAAATTCGAAAACATCTGGTGGTATCATGTTTTTTGTTTGTGATATTCTTGTGTGCTCATGGCGTTGAGTGTATTAATTAAACATTAAAGTTGGTGTAGAAAGAAAAACGAACAAGAAAAAAGGGAGACTTTCCACTACAGTTCAAACACCATTTATTATTTATTCTATCTTTAATGTCAGAACTGAATTCCACATAAAGTAAATGTCTGACCAACATGCACCGGCATCTTTTATTCAGTAAAGCTCTTCTTTTGCTTTCGATTTTAGGTGATTGCAGCTCTTCGGTGAGAACAGAGCTTTGTTTTTTCTTGTGGGCCAGTTGGGATTTTTCCTCATAAAGCTTTTCGTAACACACAAGTGCTTAAGGGAATTACATTTTGTGCTCTTCATACCATGCACAGCCCTAAAAAGGCCTGCACCGTGTGTGTGCTCATACACCAGGCAGTATGGAAGCATTTGCATATGTGGAATCGTTCATATCAAGTGAATTCAATGGGTTTTTTTTTTTTTTGCTCCCTACAAAACTGTACTACTTGAGCAAAATGCTCATCAGACGTGCTCATCTCCTTAGAGAAAGAAATGATTGTGTTTCCAAGACCCGGCTTCCATGTGCAGGATTTTCCCCGTAGTTGCTGTCATGTTGCTGACACTTTGTTAGGGTCTCTACAAGTGTGATCAAATTAGCACGTCAGAAACCTTCCTCAGGGTCTTCAGGAGCTCAATAAACCATTTCCGAGGGTATTTAACAATTCAGTTATTGATTCTAGGCGTCGTTGTTTTTCCGTGAAGCTTTTTTTCATGTGCAGTTGTTTGTAAGGTAATTGATGACCAACTGAATATCAAATCAGAAAATAAACGCAGTGTGGGTTTAACTGTGGCGCAGCTCTCATTTATAATTCATTGTACCTGTATGACTTAGTTATGTGCACATAAGAATAGAAGAACGCAACGTTTTGCTTTCATGGTTACTTCTTAATCAAGATACACAGAACGGAAAGCTCAGCAAGATTTATCTCTCCTGCAGAATGAATTAACAAATATCGTATGTTCTCAACTTAATCTCTTAAAATATCTTAAAACATGATGATATTATTTTACTGGATTACATTTACTATGTCCTTAAAAAACAGACTACATGAAAAATGCATGTTTGCATAATTCGTCTTCAGTACAAATGTGAAATAAATTTCTATATTCTGTTCTAAATGTGAAATTATCTGAACTCCATTTTGAACATCGACATTGCTTTGAAAAACCTTGATGTTCAGTATTCATTCATTCATTCATTCATCTACGACGATCTAAAATCTTTTCAAGGTCGCCTCTTGTCACCTCTAATAAATTGCTTTATCTGGTATGTTTGTATTTTCTCTCTATGATAATCTTGTTTAGTAGAGTTGATTGTCAAAGCAGAAACTTTTAAGAAGACCAAACAAAATGTTTTTTGTCTTTCACCATGTTTCCTTTAGTCAAGTGTCGTGCATTGACTTTGCACCACTCGGAAACCAGCAAGCCGTCATAAAGAGATTTAATTGCTGGCTCACTGCAGCCAGCCACTGGACTCAACTGCTCCCTTCATCACCTTTTTGGCTTCATTTTCATGGCAGCCATTGAAGCAGAGAACGTCAGGCAGCATCTTCCTGCAAGGCTGCCAGCTGTGAGCTAACGTCACTTAGCCATCCTCGAACCATGTGGCATTGTGCCGTACTCATCTTCTCAGCCAGTGAGAGTCCTATTCTTTGTGAAAAACATACTATTACAGTCTCTTTGTTGTGTTTTGTGAAATTTGTGGAAATGCCAGAGAACAAACTGAGGCATGTTTGTGGCAGGATACAGTATAATGTATATGCAAGGTAACAAATTTGTGAGTGCTCGGTTTCCGACAGTATTTGCAAGTGGAAGACACAATTTGCATCTCTTTCACTGAGTGTAAAGACTTGTTCACTGGCTGAGAAGATTGAGAAGGGCACAGTGCTGCACGTCTTACTGTTGGCTAAGTGAAAAGTGTCCGACCAGTGTTGGCAGCCTTAGAGGAGGCAGCTGTCTTCCATCACTGAGGGAACAAAGGTTCCTTCCAGATGTTCAAACGCTTAAAGCTCAGTCTGAATTAAAGGAATTTGAATATGAATTGGCAAATTAACTGTAATCTTTGATAAGTTGGGTAATTCCAATAATTGCCACATTCAATTTCAAGTATTTGCTTTTCAATTTCAAATTGCGGTATTCAACAACTTTGAATTCAACTGCACAATGTAAGCTTCATGCATTCATTCATTCATGACTGAATTCAAATTCAGTGTGTTTGCACTGGCCAGCGTTCATGTCACACAAAGTGTCAAATCCCATCATATCACAGAAGCAGACACTGGTTTTAAGGCAGGAAGGTGCACAGCAAAGCTTCACACACAGTAAATTATAAATACAGAACAACACAAGTGATCATTTATATGAGTTAAGTTTAAATTTGCATGAGTATTTTATTTAAAAAAAAACTACTTTGTTTTTACACTGGATAATAGCATACTGCAGAGGCAATGCTTAAAACCTTAATAAATGAATCCCATCCAACCTTCATACATTCTTACATAAAAAAGCATTTGCTGGGTTTGACTCGGTTTCCTCCGAACGGTTAATAAGTCAAAAAGTAATGTGAAATTACAAAAACAGAAGAAAACAATATCCTCTCTAAGATAGTTGGTTAAATACATTAAAATACTGTATACAGTGCACATCTTGCGCCTAAATACCCACTCATAATCCCTCTACATATGGTCATGAACTATCCAGCTATAGGTTATCTGTGTGGGTAGTGACTGTAACAGAGATAGCAATAACACACTGTAAAGGAGCAAGAGATCAAGACTGTGCTCTGAAATAAACCAATGCATTCAGTTTTTCTTTTGTTTGTTTGTTTGTTTGTTAGTTTTTTGTAGCTACTGTCTGAAACAGTTCTTTTTCTCTTCTACATGGGATTTCTTGCGACCTGATTGTTGAACATCAGAGCGCATTGTGTTGACATCGACATTTGTTCCTCTCATGTATCCATGTTTTAAAACATGGCATTTACCATTTCTAGCTGAAAACATGTTCTCAGGATTAAGACGTGTAGAGAAACAACAAAACAGAAGTAAAAATGGACCTCAGTTCTTCATAGTAGCGCTCTAAAATGAACTGAAAAGCATGCAACACACTTTGTGGATGCTTGTGTAGTGAGAGAAGACTTTGTTTCAGGACATTATAAATTATACCTTATGTTTGTATAATGATGGCTGAATCATGAGCTAAAAGTATCCGCTCAGCAGGTCATCTGTCAGGGTTGCTGACAGTACCAGCTGGCCCATTCTGGCTGCCAGGGGTACAGGCAGGTTAGAGGGTGGAGCTCCCACAATCACGGTTCTCCTTTCTATATCAAGGGGCTAGAAACAGAGCCAAGCCTCCAAGTTGTGGTGATCCGTCCTCCAGAACAACAACATAGCTGATCCAGAAAAAAAAAACAAAACAACCACAACAACAACAACAGAAGGAAAGGAGGAGCAGCTTGCCCACACAGCCATTCATGTCCAGCACATTACTGCAGGTCATGAGTTCAAACTTTGTCAAGGTTGAAATATCAGAATAACAGGGGCTACAAGATCAAAGCAGTGCAAGTGTGAGTGTGTGTGTGTGTGTGTGTGTGTGTGTCAGTGTGTGCATGTGGCCGTATGTACGTATTAGCCAGTGATGGTATTTTGTGGTCAGTGAAAATGATGAAAGTGTTGGGATGATGAAAAATTGAAAGCCTCCTGGACATTACTGGCAGGCAGAGTGTGTTTATGGGTTTTACCTGATTGGTTATCTATGAATATGCCCTCAAATAGTCCCTGCTTTGAGCGCGTGTGACACAGCACGGCTGAAAAAAGGAATGTGTGACTTTTTCGTGTCCATAATTCACAATTTAAGGGCAAATTTTTACTTTTGTAGCGAAGACGTTTTACTTTCATGAGCATAAAATTACCCAGAATACCAGTTCATTTGAGAAATTTGCTCCAGCATGCTGTAGCACTTTTTAGAGAGAGGTTAAAATGACTGATACTACATTAGGTGGACATTTCCATCACAAATATGCATGATTATGGAAGCAGCAACTAAATTAAAATTACAGTACATATGGAAGAATCTAATTCGTTTCTCGGAGATAGCTAAAGATGCTTTTAAATTATTGAATCGATTAAATAAGCTGAGCCAACCCAAAACCCTCTCATTACATATCCAGCATCTTGAAGGAGAACATGATTAGGTGTATCCAAAAGTAGGGCTCTAATTTTCCAACATTATTACCTGCCGTGAGACACTTTCTGGAAGATTCAAGGGCTTACGATTGAGCTTGTGATGTAATGACTCCCTCCCTTCGCTTTAGTGTTTGAGGACTCCCTCAAAAGATCATTTTAGGAAACAATAATGGTTGGGAGCACTTTCTGGGTAAAACCATCCGCTAGTGAGTCGACCGGGGGGGTGTGGGGGGGGAGCTGGAGTTTATTTTGGCAGCATTCCTCTGCATCCCAGCAGAGTGGAGGGTGAGAAGCCAAGCAGTCAGCTGTGAGGGGAGCCCAGGTAAAACGGTGCATGCATCATTAATTTATCCCACTTTACATTGTGGCAGATAGTTCAAAGATAGCTTTTTTTTTTGTTTCTCTGTGTGGTGTCCGCTGTCTTCTTTCTGGCCCTGACCAGCCTGGTCTTTGGGACACCGGAGGCAGGTGAAGTACCGGGTCAGAATAGAAGAGAAAGCAGCATGGATCCTGCCAGTCACACAGGGCCCAGAAGACTGAGTGGCCAGGCCCTGCAGGACCACCTGGCAGATGGCTGCCTCAGGATAATGACCAGGTGACATCTGCAGAGTGAACAAGTCATCAGGCTAACAGTCTCACCTTGACCCACCGGGGAAACCGAGCTGCCTGTTCTCAACCTCCTCCTCCTTCTCGCGCGGTTCCCTCAGGTTACACCCACAAACCAAGAAGTGTAACAGAAGTTTATTGATTTACTAAGTTTCTCAACTGCCCTGAAAGAGGTGTGAGAATGTCCTGAAAAAACATTGACAGATTTTATGTGGGTGTTTGAATTGAATTTTCTTTTATTCACCAGAGATTCAGTCGCTGCCTCCATCAATGCCAAATGACTCGGAGTAAATTTGTCTCTGAAACATTCTTTTTTTTTTTTCCTTTCTAATTGTCTAACATCAAAGTATTGTCAGACAAACAAGAGTTGTGGGAACTAAATCATCATGCAGGAATACAGTCATAGTGGTAGCATAATGCTAAATTTAATTGCTGTGTGTTGTTTTTTTGTTATAATTTAGCTCAAAATAGATGATATTGACAAGTGATCTTAAAAAGCCAAGGCTTGCGCTTTGTCTAAAGACTCTAACTCACACACTAACTGCGTGATGCTGTGCACAAAGGTCATCTTTTGACAGCACTGAGATCATGAAAAGGGCAGATTCCTTGTGCCATTTGGAAAAGAGGCAGTGTGATACCAACCTGTCAATATAATTTCAGCATGTCTTTTTCATCTGAGCATTGACACCATACATTGTTTACTAAATAGTTAAGCACGGCTTTGTGATTGCAAGCAAACTAATATTAGGGGTGAAGTTAGGGAACAGTGGAGCGCTGAATGAAAATGAACTGGAAATAGCACAGCTTATATGTATGTAAACACTGGACTCTTATTATTTTCAGGTTTGACATGGAATTGAAACCTAAATTTAGAATTAGTTCCTCTCTTGGAAAATAAAGAACACTTGAATAACGTATAACAAAAGCACAAATCAAGGAGCAAAGGAAACACATGCTGAAGGTTATGATTTATACGTTAACCTGTTTCCTTGCTTGGTTTCTCTTACTTGTCATGCATTAGCCTGATGTAATGAGTGATTTAAACATCAGCTACATAGCAGACAGCAAACTGAAACATACAATGGAAGAAGATGTCATCTCTCAGACATCTCAGCCAATTAAAGCGATCTGCAGTCCAAATTGGTGCCAATGAGATCTTGTGACTACATTCAAACGATGATGGATTGTGCAGGGTTTCTTTGCATCCATAACGGCAGGCCAGCCAGCTGAATATAAATGACTCGGTAGAATGCAGTACGTCGTGTACTTCCAAAGGAAAGATGAAGAACTGTGTTAGGAAATGAATGCATTTATTTCAGCTGTGCACAGAATTGAAATTCCCATTCTCCGTTCAGACAAATCAAGAGCCCTGTTCGTCGTGTTGCAGTATTTGCGCCATTTGCTCTCAAATTGTGAAGAAACACTAAATGACTTCCACTGTCAAATTCCCCCCCCAGCTTCCCTAAGCTCAGCTCGTTCATACACACTGCTTATGATGCATTTTCAAGTAGTTAACCCACTTTTTGTACTTGCTTATAGACAAAATGCACTTCTGGGATTTAGTATTCAAGCGGAGCTTCTCAAGACTCTCGCATGCAGCTTATAGAAAAAAAAACAAAACAATGCAAACGTATTTACATAAATATCCATGGTCACCTTTGAGAATGGTCATGGTTGAATGGACTGCTTTAGTCGTGATTAAACTGTAACTGGAGGTTTCCCCAAGCTGGGAGCTTTCTGGCAGAAATGTATGTAAAAGATCACATTCAAAGAGCTGAGATGAAATCTGCTCTCATTTAAGAACCCATGAGGACGCACTGTGAACATTTGATTGATTTAACTCTTTGGCTCCCAGTTGTTCAATCGTGGGCTCTGTATGCATTTTCTATGCATTCCATCCCCACTGATCTCTCTTTCATGGTGTCATATAAGAGCTAAGCAGTTACAGGCAAATGTGGCTGTGAATATCTGGATCCTCCCCAGATCCATGCAAATAAAAATACTCTCCCATTGGCTTCTCTGCAGGGATGTGGAGAGCAGCACACTCATCTACTGGCATGGTTAAATCCATTTCTTTCATGTTTCACAGACTTGTTGTTTTCCTTCTTTGTAGCATTTATTCAAGTAGCTGCGTTTTACAAGGTTCGTTTAGCCTATAACACAGTGTTTTAGCTTGACTAAAACACAACAAGTGTGTGAGGGACCACTGCGTGCATTCAGAGCAGACAGAATTAGGAGCATGCTACAAAATCCACATCAAGAAGCTACAACCTGTTTGCAGAAAATCATGCAAAACATTGTTTGACTCTTAAGGTGTTCAGTTTGACAAGATGTGTGCAGTATTAATATAATTTCCACTATGAATAATTGATTGGTTGTGTCCATATTGGACATATGGACTCTAAGTTTGAAGGGAAATGTTAGAGGAAAAATTAAAGCAAGGGAAATCTGTATAAATTACCGAAGAAATGCAACTTGTAGAAATGCTTCACACAAATCAATACTGAATATCATCAAGACCATATAGCAGTCACAACAATATTGATCTTACATCTGACACATTTTTCGTATATATATATATGTGTGTGTGTGTGTGTGTGTGTGTGTGTGTGTGTGTGTGTGAAAACTCAGGCAATATCTTAATCTTACTCAGGACCTTCAAATGCTGAGATTAATTTTCTCTCTGCTGCTCACTTTGGAATGATGTTACTATGGTTGGGGAGATGACAGTTGTATCAATTATGCATAAAGTGAGGGTGTGAGGAAGGCATCTATGCAAATCAAGTTCACAGTAACAGTGAAAGAGATGGAAACGCTGGTGAGTTCAGGTAAATTCCCACCAGTCAGGCTCCAGAAAGGTCCGAGAACAACCAACAGGAAAAGACATTTTGACTCACATCTTCTTCTTATACGTTAAAAATCAACCAAAAAATGTGTAATAAAGAGGAAGTAGCTTGGACAATACAGTTAGTAGACTGTTGTTGCAGAATAACATGAAAATGTGTTTAAACAAATAGTTTGACATTTTAGGAAATAGCCATATTTATACTGTATATATAAAGCTGAAGATAGCAGCAGGTTAGAGTGTTTAGAAGCATCAGAATCTGCCTTTTGGGACCTGTAAAGATTACATTAAAACAGCTGTGTAAAAATCATTTGCAAGCTACAAGATGCCACTGATTTCCAGTTTATGTGCTAAGCTAAGCTAAACAGTGTGCAAGCTACAGATTCCTGTTTACCATACAGTCAATAAAGTGCTATTGATCTTGTCTTCTACGTCTTAGAAAGTGAAAACAGAGGTGTCAGAGGTCAACACTCAAGCAAAGGTATTGGACATAAAATAAATAAATTAATTAAAAACTCCATTACAAGTTTAATTACCACTTCATACCATCCGAGTACAAAGCGCATGCTCTAATAGAACTCCAGTAAGAAAACGATGTACTTTAAATAACACTGAATTTGAAGCTAAGTCCTATTCAGATTGGGACTTGCAAAGGTAAACGTTTCTAATAATTAGTATAGAAAAAGGGACAAACATCTGGAGAGAGTTGGTGTGGAACAACCAATCACATGTCATGGCCTTTCTCTTGGATTAAAAATAGTTTCCATCATTAATCAGTGAGCTCCTTTCACTCCTTACTCTTTATCTCTCTCTCTTTTTAATAACTCAAAATAATAGTTACCGCAAAAAACGTATTCTCTTTATAGCGTGCAAACATTTCTAGCATGTAAACATTTACATACAGTCCATGCATGGAGACGGGGTGTGAGATGTGTGTAGGCAGAAGGGGAACAGTTGCAGAGGATGGATGATCTAGTGGGACGCTCTTTTTCTTATATCCCTCCCTGTTCCTCCATATCCCTTTCTCCTCCTAATCCTCTCGCTTCTTGTCTCAGAATCTCTGTTATAATCTCTGTGCTTTCACCTGGCTGAAGAGCTGCACATTCCCACATCAACAGCTCCACCAACAGGTGGAAAAGATGCCCCTCTCAGGTTTGTGCCGCATATTCAGTCCAAGCCAAGGCTCCCTCTACATTTCCCCCTGACTGTGAAATGCAACACTGCATATTTTCAAGGGCTATGTTTTAAATTTCCTGGTAACTGAGAGATGTTTCCATGTGAACCACTCAGGTGGAGGGGGACTATTTATTGTCATTCAACGCACAGCAATGCTGAATCAACAGAGTCACAGGGGAAAAGAGGAAGGTCACTGCACACTTGCACTGAGCTGCTCTCGTCGTTGCCTGTATGTAAGTCGACCAACATAATATCTGGAAAATGCTCAGTTAATCAGCTTTGCTTTGCTTTGCATCTGCATACTTTTTCATTTTCGGTTCTGCATTGTAAATAATAGTCGTGAGGCAGCCAAAGCATCAGCTCTATTCACCAACACACTCACTGACAATTAAAGCATCCAAAACCATCCACTGGGAGGCAGAGATGAGTCTATCTGACTTTCCATGTAGGCACTGTTTGCCACTGTTTTAATCTGAAATTAACAATCTGAAAACATTTACTCATAGTAAATGACATTACTAAATTACGAAATTTGCCAAGACCCTGAGAAAATTGTGTGTTCCCTGTCAAAAAAACAGAGAACAGAAATAAACATGCTCCTCAAGAGGTCTGTTGAACTTCCTTCAACTGATTTGAATGCATTTAAAGATAGATAACAGCTCTGTTCACTGTCACCCGCATCATTACAGATCATACCACCAGAAAATTAAAGACGTAAGTGATTATTTCTCTTCCCTTCATGCCTCATAAAATTTGGACTGACCTTCCAGCAAAACTTTAAGCTGTAATTAAAACAAGTCGCACATTATAAAGTCACAGTCGAGCTGAACTGTTGCAGTGATTCACATCTGTCTCACAGTTCTGTCTTACATCGGTTTTGTCTCTGTGGTGGCATCAGCCATCTATATGCAGCAGTCCGCTGGGCGGTGGCATCGCAGCAGGATACAGATACAAGGGACTGTACAAACTGATAAGAAAGACCAACTCTGGCCTGCAGTGCTCTCTGGAGACTGGCCAAAATGCTGGTCATTAAGGACAACAACTTCCACCTCGTATCCTGAGCAGCAGCTTCAGTGACAGTTTGGAGGGGCAATACCACAGGGCCTTGACAGGCTGGGAATGTACATATTATTTTTATTATGAATAATTAGGTGTTAGAATTGATATTGGTATTGTAAGGTATTTTGATTTACTGTATAGTATAGCTTTGTCTTATCTAGATATTTCATTCCTTAACTATAATGTTGCACAGCTGCTGTATCATCTGAATCTCCCTCTTTAGGGAAGTCTATAAAGTGTTACCTTAAATAGACTAAAGCAGAATGACAAATATGTTTATGTAATATGAAGTTGTGTTAAAGGATAGCCGAGAAAATGGGAGAACAAAAACAATTATATGTCACAACTTGTGTTTAATTAAACAGTTGGTCTTAGTTCTGCTTCCCTAACTTTAAAAGTTTAGTTTCAAGTGTATTTTCTTTTTCCCAAACTCTCGTTCAGTACCTCATGTGGCCGTCGGGGGGCGCTGCTGTGATTTCAGCCCGCAACGCGCAGGCGGAACTCGACGTGGCAAGTAAACAGTGCACTTCCTGTATTTGGTGCCGTATTGACATCTGCAGCTCCGTCTCAGCGTCTGTCAAACCGGACTTCCTCGGACTGTGCAGCAGCTTTTTTTTTTTTTTTTAATCCATCACTTAGTGCGAGCTGAGGTGGCTACATGAGGAGCGGGCTGTAGCAGCTCAGCAAGCCGGACAGGAGACATGACGGCCGGGCTGCTGCTGGTGATTCTTGGGGGGCTGCTGGAGGTCTGCAGCGGCGTGTCAGCGAACAGAGGAGGGTATCCATCCTTTACGGACGAAATCCCTTTCAAGATCACCTGGCCGGGAGCTGAGTTCACCCTGGTGAGCGTCTTCCTTTTTTAGTTTAGTTTCTAAACAGTAACAGATTTACTGTGAAGGGTAGTGGAGGCGTCTCTGTGGACTCATTGTAGTCTCCTGTGTGTCTGTGTTCAGCCAACTTCAGGTGCACTTTACAGCGAAGATGACTTTGTTATCATGACGACCACAGAGAAGGAGAAGTACAAATGTCTCCTTCCATCCCTGACATCCGGAGACGAGGTGAGAAGGATGAACACTTTCTGAATTTCAAACTCTACTCTGTGAATAAACACCAATTCCTCTGTCTCCCTCCTTTCCCAGATGAAAAAAAACCTGGTTCGTGTTCTCTCTGCCTGATCTCTCTCATCCATCTTAAACATGTTTGATGTCTTTTATTCTCTCAGGATGACATTAAGGAGTACAGTGGACCGAGCCCCGGTGAACTGCTGGAGCCTCTATTCAAACGAAGCAGCTGTTCCTACAGGGTGAGAGGGGCCGAGTTTCTTTTCTGCTTTCGTCTGATTTCCTTATTTCTCTGAAAAGGATGAAACTACATTTACATGGAATTCACGCTACGTTAGCAGAGCATAACTGACAGCGTAGTTTTGTGTGGCAGACTCACTGATGCTCTCTGCTTGTCAACATTGCAGATTGAGTCCTACTGGACGTACGAAGTGTGCCATGGAAAGCACATAAGACAGTATCATGAGGAGAAGGAGACCAGTCAGGTCAGTGTTTCGAGTAGGTAAAATCATTTTCAGATCACAGGAACAAGAAGCCACAAGTTAGTACAGTGTGTACTGAAAGTAATCGTATGTATCTCCACAGAAGATTAGTGTTCAAGAGTACTACCTGGGCAACATGGCACAGAAAAGCCAATCGACAGAGGCAGGTGAGTCATTTTGTGACAGGTTAGAAGATGAACTAGTCTTTTTCTTCTTGTGCTAAAGCTTGGGATCTTTTTTTTTTTTTTTTTTTTTCAGATAAAGTTGAAGAGGCAGGAAATGTCAAATCAGCAGGTGAAACAGAAGTAAGCATAATACTGAAACTTCATTAACCAGCTGGCTTTCAAGGCTACCTAGCAGTTCTCACATTTGTGACTTTCTTCCACTGCTGTCCAGGTGCCCACGAAGAATATAGAAGGCCAGCTCACTCCGTACTACTCTATGGAGATGGGCAACGGGACTCCCTGTGTGCTGAAACAGAACCAGCCTCGCGCAACGTCTGTGTTGTACGTCTGTCATCCAGAGGCCAAGCATGAGATCTTGTCTGTCGCAGAGGTCACTACATGCGAATATGAAGTGGTGGTGTTGACACCGCTGCTTTGCGCGCACCCAAAATACAGGTCAGGTCATAGGAGATCAGAATGACTTCATTTAAACTACATCTCAGTAGTAGAAATATGCTGGAACTTCTGAAATACAGTTTTAAGTTAACTATTCCTCTATATTAGAGGAATATATATATTTACTTGAAAGCATTTTCCACCAGGTGAGATTCCTTCTTAAATCGTACCGGTTCCAAATTTGACATGCTTTCCTTGCAGGTTCAAGTCCTCTCCTGTGAACACCATCTTCTGTCAGGCACTGGCAGGCTCTCCTCTGCGACCTCAGCGGCTTGTCCAGTTGGACAAGGAGCAAGAGGAACAGCTTAAACCGCCTTTCAGCAGCCCCCCTGAGAGCAGAGATGTGAGACATACATAGAAAGATGACAGGAGGAAAAGGGCTGTGGAGTGTTTTAACAGCCCTGGGCTCATTTATATCTTCGACTTGTTACAGGAGGAAGTATCACCAGTGAGAGAGGAGGCCTTCACCTCTACTCATAAACCCATGACTGTTGGAGGGCAGACTCAGGTCACTGTCGGCACTACTCACATCTCTCGTTTGACAGATGACCAGCTGATCAAGGAGTTCCTTAGTGGTTCATACTGTCTGCACGGGGTGAGGCATGTTCAGATTTACTATCTCAATAGTGTTTAATGAACTTTTCTTTTACACACAGTCTTTTTAATATGTGTGTTTCAGGGGGTAGGGTGGTGGAAATATGAATTTTGTTATGGAAAGCACGTCCATCAATATCACGAGGTAAGGCTCTGTCATTGCAAGTGCACCTGTGTGGAGATGGTCATTAATGCGATGTACGTAGCTCGATTCTCAATGATCAGTTTATTATTAGTAAAGTAGCATTGGATTGTATTTGTACAGTGATAAAAATGCCCCCTGGTGTCCTAGGATAAAGAACAAGGAAAGAACATTGTGGTGGTGGGGAGCTGGAACGCAGACGAGCACATCGAGTGGGCAAAGAAGAATGTTGCCCGATCGTACCAGCTCAAAGATGACGGAGTGCAGAAAGTCAAGTATGCCATTTGTATTCTTTTAACCATAACCTGTGACGCAAATTCAGATTATTGTTGAGTCTTCTCCCTGTTTATTTACCCCGTGTGTCACCACAGGTTGGTTTCCCACTTTTATGGTCACGGGGATCTTTGTGATCTGACAGGAAAGCCCAGACAGGTCATCGTCAAGCTCAAGTGAGTGAGCTGTTGAGCTGTGGGCTGGAGGAGGGAACATGGAACATGGCACCAGTTCAGTGTCACTGTCCTGAGGCAGAACATGAGCATGACAATACCCCAGTGTTCCACAGTTGATTCACTCATATCATTTCTCTTCTCTGTGTCAGATGTAAGGAGTCTGAGTCTCCCCATGCTGTCACTGTCTATATGCTGGAGCCTCAGACTTGTCAGTACATCCTTGGGGTAAGTTCACCAGTAACCAGTGATTCATGATGAGTGGAAAAAAAACATATGCTTGGTTTAGTTAAGGTGCTAACCCCTACTTTAGTTTTGCGAGCTAAATAAAATTCCAATAGAGTTCAAAATAGAGCTACTTTGATCTGAAACCAGTCAATCAGTAATTCACATCTAGTTCACTGGGATGGATATGAAAGGGGAAACGGGAAGTGAACAAGTTGAAAAGCGGGCATTTTCATTTGTGTGTCTGTGGAAACATTCTGGCTGTTGGAGCACAGTTCCTCCATTTCATTGCCTCATTACATCTCTATAGATCTATTTAAATTGATATTCCTTTCTCCAATACAAGCTTTTAAAAATGCTATACATTTATGCAGCACTTTAAAAGAATATTTTCAAGTCTTGTCTGTGATGTAGTGTTTCATGCCAGTGGGTGAAGATTGATGAGATGAGAAGCACCACAACTGAGATGACTGACATGGTTTATTTTTCCTAGGTGGAGTCTCCAGTCATATGTAGGATTCTTGATACTGCTGATGAACACGGACTTCTGTCAGTCTCCAGCTAAACTGACAAAGATCATATGACTGCAGCAGTGCACAAAGGACAAGGAGAGGACAGACAGAGACGCACCTGAAGACTGAGAACACTTATTATAAAGCCTGTTTGACTGAGGACGAGAGACGACCCTGACGCTGCACTGAAAGCCAAAAATCGACATTCAACTTAAGGTTACATTTTATCTTGAGGCTGGACTTCACGGAGCCCCGGAGCATAACCCCCATCTAGCATTGCACATCTGGGCAAATCTACATCACAGCCTAATTCAGCAGGTTTGCTCAGATTGAGTGGAAACACAGTGAAACAGGGTTGATGTCTCTCTAAAAGGCAGTGAACTTATTGCCTGTACTTGCATATCTATGCTTCACTTTGTTTTGATTAATTACGAGTAAAGAAGTGATGAATCAGGGGATTAAGAATCATCAGGGGAATCAACCATATTCATGGTAGTTTTATTGTCTTAAAGGTGTGTGTGTGTGTGTGTGTGGTGCGTGTGGTGCGTGTTTGTGTGTATGAAATGATCAGCTCCTGGACTGTGGAACTTCAAGCTTATAGATGCACACAAAAAAAAATGTTTTGCAGCAATGGGAATGTGTGCTGTGTTAATTAACAGGATGAGTGAGTGTAACTTATGCATTAGAGAGTGCTGTGGAATAATAACAAAAATCAAGTGGTTGATAAAAAAAAAATACAGGTCTGTTGGATGTACAGAACGTCTGTGGGTTCCTTTGAGGGGTATTCTGTGGTTTTATGAAGATGCACACTGGTATCCCCATCACTGCTGTATCACAGGGAAAAACCAATGCATTTGCAGCAAAGAATAAAAGTAAAACATGACTCTTCCTTTTTAGTGTTGTGTTGACGCAGGGAAGGACACTAATGGCAATATTTCTTTGCTTAATACGGTTTTATAGTTATCTGAAATGACCCCCCCCCCCAAAAAAAAAAAAAAATATATATATATATATAAATAAAAACAATAATGATTTTGTGTTCTTCTTGTTAATCACTGAGTCGACTCACTAATTTAAAAATATGGCCGAACCACGAGAGGCAAATAAATTCTCGTTTCCCCCTTGAAAGTGACAAACACATTGATCCTCGGTTGAAGGACTTCTACAGCAGAAGCTGCCATAGAAATTCTAAAGCCACCAGAGGGCACTGATGTGTGTGTACAGTAAAAACCTGTCAATTTATAAAAAATAATATTAAATGTATCCTAAAGAAAGCAAATAGAACTCAGCATTAGTTGCCGATTAATTTTCTGTTGTTCAACTATTTCAAAATGGTTTAAAAAAAAAAAAAAAATAGCACAGATCCACTGCACTTGCCAAACATTTATTGTGTTAAAAAGTGTATGAGGCTCACAAATACAATTTCCTTAAGAAGCAAAAGTCTATCAAAGTGGAACCACATGCCATCCACAGCCATGTATGTGCCTGTGCAGAGTTTCACAGCAGCAATTGTGATATCACTGCTCAGCTACTTTCTGCTACCACCAGAGAGGAAGCGGCAGCGAAACCAACAATCAGTCTTTGGCTGCAATGGAAACCTACGGAGTGTTGGGTTACAATGGCACATGCATATGCAACACGGGCAGATTTATGTGAAGGTTCAGTATTTGTTTTAAAAAAAGAAAAAAAGTCAATTCAATAACAATAAATAACTTTTTGGAACAGCTTGTTTTTACTTTCACATGTACATCCACTGTAAAGGAGAACAAGAGATTAATACTGATTCCAAGTGTCTAAAATGGGCTGTGTTTATGTTTCTCTATTGATTCGTATTTGATTTAAAGCCATGGCGAGATTGTCCAAACCTTTCTGCGTGACGGCTCTTGGATCAGACTGAGGGGATGGGAATCTGGTGCACAGAGGTGCTTTCAAAGTCTTGCAGTGCATCTTGGTGGGTGTGGTAGTGCATGGCTACATACGACTTAGCGAAGGCAAATGTCTGAGAGCTGACAGGCTGCAGGCTTGTTGGGGAGCTGGGCCCTGCGGAGGGACTGCTGTTGTATATGCTGTAGTAGGGCTCAATGCGCGTGTTGATAGGCGTTGAAGTACTCGGGGGCCGAGGCTTGCGCGCACCTGTGGCTCTCGGACTCCCAGCACAATCCCTGGAGTGACTGGGCCCACAGGCCTGGTCTACCAGTCTCCTCTGTGGCTTGGGTGACAGTACATAGGCTGAGTTGGTCTCGTGATGGGAGGATTTATTGCGATTCACTTCCAGGCTGCCCTTCCCCATCGCATGCAGGCGAGTCTTTTGCTTGCAACAGAGAAAGCCTAATGCCGCCCACTGAATACAGCACAGCACACGGCGGCGAAGGCCCGCACTGTTGCGTGAATACACAAAGGGATTAATACCCGACTTCAGAAAAATTAATACGAAGCCGCACAGCTCAAACTGGTAGTGTGCAAAGGTACTCTCTGGTGACAAAACATCCTGTGCCAGCGAAACTCCCATCGGCAAGCAGCAAAGCAGCACAGAGAACACTATAACTACACAGGTGACAACTGCCTTTGAGTCTTTGGCTGTGGACAAGTTGACTGTTGAGACGACTTGGCAGCAGGTGGCACCTTGGGCAGCCCCTGGAACCAAACACTGGCTGGTCCTGTTGGCATAAGAGTGTGTCTGAACGTTCTGCAGTTTGTTGTAAGTTTGGTTACGGTACAGAGAAGGGCCTTGAACAGCACACTGCATGCTCTCAAAGCCTGCTGCAATGAGAGGTGGTGCGGGTGGGGGGCACGTGGCATCTACAGTGATGATGGGACATTTCCTCACTTGTGCGTTCTTCCTCAGCGTTTGAGCAATCATCAGATACGATACAGACACCACAGCTACGCAAAAGGCGAAATCGGCCAGGTAGACATACAACACAACCCTGGCCTCTCCACCCCCCAGGCCAAAGTGGGGCAAACAGGGTCCATCTCTACGTGGGTATGCACGCATGGTTAGGAGAGCAGCCATAGTGAAGCTGGACGTCCAGAGCAGGGCAGTGAGAGCCAGCGTACAAGGAAAGGAGGCAGTGCGGTTGGGCTGCTGCCCCAAAACCATGCGCAGTCTGTGCAAAGCAATGACCGCTACTGTCTCCAGGGACATGATGATGAAGCCTGAGCTGGTCAAGTGGAAGGCAAAGCAGAAACTCTTTGACACTCCATCCCCTCCACTTGCATCCAGGAAGAGCACCAGCGCAAACATGGGAGCAGTCACGCAGCAAATGAACAAGTCACAGAAGGATAAGTTGAGGATCATGAAGTCAAAGTTGGTGCGGAACTTGCGAAAGGCTGGATCGAAAAAGGACAGGAACACCACAAGATTGCCGTAAGAGCCCAGGCAGAAGATGAAGATGAGGAGGAGGGAGCAAAAGGTCAAGGTAGCAGTGTGGATCACAGCCCAACCTGAAGGGGTCTTTGCGCCCAGGGTGCCATTGAACGTCTGATGTCTTGGCACATCCACCAGGTCTGATGGTGTAACAGTGGTGTTCATTGTTTTGTTATTTCTTCAGCGATCTATAAGCACCCCAAGGCCAGTGATTTTAAAACTATCCCTCTGTGTGGAAGGAGTTCACGATGATCACAGTATCTGCTGCCTCCGCCATTGCTGCCACCTTGATGGAGAGCTACAAAGGAGACAAAAGAAAGACAGAAATGAGCGTTTATATTGTGCTGATCACTTTGAACGCACCCACAGCTGATGAAGGACAGCAATACACAGATAGGATAAGGTACAGATAAGCAGGTATATGTCTAATAAGAAGCAGTGATGTACCACATGATAGAAGCCACACTAGGTATAGCTATGCACCACTGCATTTGGCCAATTATACCTCACACCCCCCCCCCCCCCTCTTCACCCCCCCCCCATCCCAACGCACATACGGCGTCTGCTGAAATCCAGAGGAAATATGTGAACATCATCCTATTTCTAGGCCATCATGACTTGGATAATCTACACCAACGATCCATCAAACATAACCTACCCTCAGTAATCGATGGTGCGCCCGTCGTCATCATTTCATACAGCCAATCTTCATTTCACGGCAGTACGACGGTAAGTGAACGCACCGCGGCTTTGGACGACAAAAACACATTTCAGCGGCGCCTCATCCCAAATAGATCAGTCCACGGACACACACGGGCGAGAAACGGGTTTCCTCGCATGTCACTTTTCATTTTTGAACACAAGCAGATGGCGGTATATTGGTTTTCTTGGCGATATATCCATTCTTGTAGAGAAGCGACGGCCACTGGACGTGCACTGAAAAATGGGGATGAAGTCACTGCCTACGTATCCGGGCATGAGCACGTACTGCGTTCAAGTGAAACACCTCTATTCCTGCCTAATATTACTTAAAAACTGTTAAAAAAAAAAAAAAAAAAAAAAACGAGAGAAGAGAGTAAAATTGGCCACAATTTACTTAAACTGGATTTCTTAGTTAAATCATTTCCCTTCAACGTAAGACACTTATTTTAAAAAAATGCTGCCACAACATGTATTTTAACAATTTACACGTAATTCGACATGATAAACTGGTAAAATATTTTTTTTAAGGATGCAACAAATGTACAATTAATATTTCCCTTCTCTCCGGGTTTCATCACCGTCCTTGGTAACAGCAGCCCAGCGTCGTTGCTAGGCGACACATCATCGGCCGCTCTTTGTGATCATATTAATATTTAAGCCAGAGACAGGAGTCATCAGGTCTGTATCTATGGTCCGACTTACTTAAGTTCCCTAAAACATACATAAAAAAAAAAACAAGCACTATTTGTTAGAAACAATTTATTGTGATATCAGTCAATCAGCAAACAGTACATCTAAAAAAAATAATAAATCACAGCAGTTTTGGCACTACACTATGTATAAGTGAGGTACTAAATGCTTCAATTCAATGCTTATATAGATTTCAAGTCATCAGGGGAAACCATAAGCAAACCAAAGTAAGTTATTTCATTTAGTTGGGTTTTTAGAAAAAAAGTAAATGAGTACTGAGGATTAGAGGAAAGAGGTCACAATTATGGACAGGCAGTTTGGTAATTTTCTTGCACCAAGACATAAAATATTAATCAGACTGTGCTCAGGTCCTCACAGCAAACATCCCACAGCACAGCAGCGGGGAGCTTGCCCTCTCCCTTTCTTTGCTCGAGTAGATGAGAATGGGCTCCACTGCTAAAACGTCAGTTATTTGTCTTAATTTCAGAAATACTTTCTATGGGAAAAAAAAAAGATGCAAAATTAAAAGTAAAATAAATAAATAAATATGTTTGTGCATATTTGCTATACCATGATATATACATAAATGATGCATATAATCATATATAGATCAAACAGCCACACAAACATTGTGTGTTGCAGGTTTAAGTCTGTGGCTTGTAACACACTTCACTAGTGGAAGATACGGAGTGTGTCCTACACAGGACACTGTGTTGGCTCAGAGTTGATACTTGGGATATAATCCTGAGAAATGTGAGGGACACCAGCAGATGTCTTCAAGCATCCCATAAACAAACACATACACTCGTGCACATGCACACAGACAAATCAAAAAAGAAAAACAAAAAACAAACCAAAACAAACAAAAAAGAAAACAAAACAAAAACTGTACAAACCGCAGGTCGCTCATTCCTGCTATGATTTATCCTTAAATATTAAGTATAGTAGAAATGTAAATTAGCTAAATACACAAATACACATGTTTTCAACCCTGTGTGCCACAACTCAGTTGCTTTGTGTGTCACTTTTTTCCCAGGTTGACTCTGTGTCTTTCATCAGTCAAGCGCTGGAGCTTCCTCCCCGATGCAGGCTGGTATCTGCAGTCTGAGGATGTCCCAAACTGATACAGGTGAAACACAAACATATGTCACTATAAAAACAAGCAGCTGAGCGAGTTCTCATACTCCTTCTACATGACATGCTATCAGCATCTTTATGTGATTGTATCTAATAATGTATAACAATCCAACAGAATGTCCTCAAGTGATGCTTGTCAACATATTTAGTGCTATTCAAGTGTAAATGAATGAAGTTCAACTGTCAAGTTAAAAGACTTTACCAGATTTTAGGCATAGTAACAAGGGGAGACCAGCAAATCAGTCAGGACCAGCAGCTGGTCATCTGTGAACTGCTGCTTATGTTGCTGCCAGTTGTCATGGTGAGTCCGTCGAAAATTTGACAGAGTTTTCTTCACAGTCATCTGGAAGATCACAAACACAAATTAGAGCAGTGTTTTACAAATCTGTCAATATGTAACTGAATACAATTTGTAACTTAAGTACATAATTTTAAGGTGACAACACATACTTCAATAGGTTGTGTGTCATTGAGGTGAGCACTCAGATCCATCAACAGCTGGGGCATCCAAGTGGGCACATCATACGGGCTGGAGAGAATACAAGCGCTCAATCCGAGAACACCAGCATGTCGCCGCACCAGGTCTACAAAAGCAGAACACGAGGGGTTCCATTAAAATGAGAGAGAACACCACACTGTCACATATTCTAGAGCAGTTAAAGCTAGATTTATTTCTTACCAGCAGAGGGTATAGTGTCCACTACAGAGCCGAGCTCCCTTTTCCTCTTCTTAGGCAAGCGAGTCTTGCAAAGAGCCTCGAAATGTGCCTGCATGGGGGGATCCATGGACAGGAAATTGCACTGAAGGAAGCCGCTGAGTGTAGTGGCGGCCATTTCTCTGACCTACACAACAAATGGGGAGGAGATGAGAAGTTGAAGTATATTGTGCGTCCACAGTCCACAAATAATTTTCAATGCACATTGTCATGGTCTAAATGAGCACACAGATTAAAGAGCTGATTCATCTGCAATTTGCTGCGATTGACATACTGAAGGGAAAAAGCAAGTAATAGAAAAACTAAGGCAGACAATGCTCAACATTAAGTAGAACATGGTGTGAGGACTTATGTTTTATACTACATTGTAATTCCATGTTGATATTATTGAGAATGCATATTAGTGTCATAAATTCGAATTAAGGCTGATATTTACTAAAAGAGACCCACGTCAAGAGTAATCCGAAGAGGTTTACACCAGGCAAAACATTTGAAATATGGTGTGTCCAATAAGCATATTTACCTTCCGTTACTTAATTCACAATGTTTTAGATTTTATACAGTGACATCTTTTCCATATACCAAAGTTATTTCTCCTTTATTTAGGCCATGATTGTTAATTTAACTAATGCTGCATTTCAGTGTGTGTCTGGTCTTTTTACTGGTCATATTAACACACAAGTTCCAGCACCTTGCTGCCCTGTATAACACATATCATAGCAACAGTGTCATTAGACAGGGTGTCCCACTAGTGTGTACACTGGCTAGATGGATGGAAATTGGGACTAGGAGAGGAGGTGTGTGTTTCTCTATTCTGCACATTTAGTGTCTCATTCAAAGCCAGAAAAGCAAACCTTTAAGTGGTTTTATGCTGGTCTTTGAGCAGTGACTAAACAGGACCTCTAGGGGATAAAGGTTACAGCCATCATCTTAGGTGCACTTTAAAGTTACGTGACGTTGTATAAACGTCTTTTCTTAAACTTTGACTCATTCCTCATCAGTTAAATGTAAAAATATGAAGGAGTCTCTGCATGCATAAAGTGTGTACTGGTGCCAGTTAAAATATTATTCAAATAAAGATGATTCTGAAGATGAGAGAGCAACAAGCATGTCATATAGCCTCAAATCAGGCTTAGGTTAGTTTAGGAGGCCAAACAAAAATGGCTTCTTCCATCCATTCCCCAGTTCTCCTTTGTCTCTACTCCATCCCTCTCCCTTTCCTTCAATCTGAACGTGATCTCCATAGCAACATATTACTGCAGCCTGGGGTTTCCATAGCAACAGCTAGAGGACCAGAGGGGGGAAGAGAGTGGACAGCCATGAGGGGAGTGCTGAATCACTACAGTAAAGCTCAAAGATCCTGAGACTGCCTGCTAGGATAAACAGGCACGTCTTGGCCAGTGGCTTGGCGATTATTACATAATCAGCTTGTTTAGTCATCTTCCAACCATCTCTCAGCTTCTTTACATTCGGAATTATTTAACTGTTAAAGCTGCTGTGAATTAAAGCTCGTTTTTACCTCCAGCTGCTCATCCTCCAGCAGTCGTATCACCAGTGCCCGCACGTCATTCACTGCCTTCTTGTCACTCATGAAGGTGAACAGGTTGTAAAAAACCATGATCTGGAGGTATGTGAGCACCGTGTAGCGAGCGTGCCAGGAGCTGCTGCCAGCAATCTGCAACACATGACAGCAGACCCATCAATAACCGACTGAGCAATTATTGCACAAAGGAACGGACAATGCGCTGGGTAAGCGTACAGTTTGGGTTTGTTGCAAAGGAGCTCCACATTGGTGGACTACCCACTACTCATTTTGAACACGTATGAAGGCAACACTGTGATACAGAATGATCCAATGTATTATGTAATCTAAGAATGACTCAGTTTGTCACCAACTGCTTTAAATCTTTTGTTTTTTTCTGTTGTCAAGAACAGAGGTAATACCAGAGTTATGGGATATTTTACCGAATTACTGTCAGAGAGCTGTTAATATGCGAAAGACCCCTGTAACTTTTAGGAGGGCTCTGCTATAGTTTAACAGTGGGCTGGTGGAGAAGGGTGTTTCACTTCAGAACTGTTAAAGCTGTATTAATCCTACAGGTTAAAGATGTAAAATATACAGACGACTCACCTCCTGTAGGGTAATGAGGACCATGGGAATCTGCTCTGTGTAGAGGAGTCCCTGAGACATGAGAGACAGGCAGGTCTTTGCATCCCTCTTCAGCTCGTCATAACTGTCATCATTCTCAACTGGAGCAATCTGGAGCACAGGACAGACAAAGGTTAACAGAAAGGCAGGTCACATTTTATGTCATTTATATATGTATAGATAAAAAAGTTAGAGAATGAGTATTTCACCTTGAACAGCAGGGGAAGCAGCTGTAGCTGTTCGGAGACAGCTGTGGAGAAGGAGCGGCCAGCACTCGCAATCAGCCACTTCAGCACTGTGGAGATACAGAGACATACATTTTTATGCTTAAAGAATATTCGCACAATAGCCAGTACTTACGACGACAAGTGGACTAAAACAGATTAAACGAAATACAGAACCCACCTGTTTTGAGTAGCTTGATGGCTTGCGTCCTCTCATCCTGCTCTCCCACCTCATTCTCCTCGACCACGTGGTTCTGGATCTCCTCGTCACCCTCGGTTAGAGGCTTCAGTTGCTCCAGAATTCGCTCTGTGAAGTCTGAGATGTGCGGGGAGGTGGTTGGCAGGGTGCACGGCAAGTTCACATCGATCATGAAGATATAAGTGAGAACGCTGGAAGGACACCAAATCAGAAAGGGCAAAGTGAGACTCAAATAGTTAATAACACATAATCCACACGCGTGCCCTAAAGGTTGTAAAAAGGAGCTCACCTGCCGATTCGTTCTCGTACATTCTTGTAGACCTGTGTGAGTTTGGGCTCCAGGTATTTTAACAGCCTGTGGAGGAGCTCTGAAACACGCCACTCCTGCTGAGCTAGGCCTCCCTGTAGCACGTACAAGCGACTGCATAAGGGAAAAGTAAATCAGATGTCAGAATTCAGAGTTTGTCAATCACCTCAACATCTACTTAATGCCGCAACCTTTCTACTAACCATGCATCAACAAAGGACCCCCCCTCTCCGTTGACGGGAGACTCCATTAGCATCTCAAACAGCCAGTGAAGCTTGCGTGGGTCTCTGCTCTCCTGTAAAAACAAGAAAGAACAGTTACTGACAAGAAAGAGTGACCGACAAAGGTGTTGCTTTTGGAGGGAATGAATGAATGACTGTAAATGAACAAACGGCTTACACAGGCCGTGGCGATGCAGGTGCCCCAGTCTGCGTAAGTTTCTATCGTGATATTTGACAGGGCGATACGGAGCAGTGGACACAACAGTTCCCAAAGCCTCTCGACCTGTAAACAGAGTATATGCACTCATTTGTTTGTTTTACAAAATGCGAACACACTTATTCGAAGGAAAGAAAAATAACTTCAGAAGGACATGATGAAATAATACTCTCATTTTTCTTTTAAAACTCTATAACTATAAACTAAACTATACTACATTGACAACCTGTATGATAATATGTATAGTACCAGCAGTCCTACTAAATGAGCATTTCATACCTTTGAGAAGCTCCAGTGCTTGCAGCCTCTGATCAGTCCAGAGATGATCTCTGCAACACATCGCTGCTTGCTCTCATGGGAGTCGGCCACTAGGCGCTCCATGTGCGGCCGCAGAATGGGCAGAAAGGCATCATTGAAATTGCGGAACAATCCCTGGGAGAACAGTACAAGTAAACTTTTTTTTTTATGGCTTGATTTATTTTATCTTTCCGACATGTGAAAGTACAGGAATCTCACCTTGAACAGACAGAACCTGCGAGGGCTGAACTTGTCCTTGCCCTTACGGTCTTCAAGAGAGAGAAATTCTATGAACTGGTTGATGAACACTGGGTCTGAGAAATGATCAAAGATGATCTGCTCCCGCTGTTGAAGGATATGAAAATGAACTTTACTAGATGCAATTACTTCACGTTACTATTAATACTATTGTTATTCTTAGAGGATATCTATGATCATGCAGAAACCTCTGTCATTTCCTCTCTGGTCAGGTTCTGTTTGGGCTGCTCCTCCAGTGGTGCATATACTATCACTTTTCTGGATATTAAGTGAAACAAATAAACACATCAAGGCAGTGTCAATCAAACAACATGGCGAAATAAGAAAACACTGAGAAACAGGGATTTTCGAAAAACCTTGGCCAGCAGTAGTATCCCCAGTGAGTCTTTTCCACAAACACACAGCGATTCCAGTCCTGCTGTGTGCGTGGCAGGCAGCTGCTGTCATACTGGAGCCACTGGTTATCTGGACGATCCCCTGCTACAACGCTACTTTGCTCCTTCACTTCACCTACCAAGTAACAAGCAGATATTTCTGAGATGACTTTCAGAAACCACAATTACATTCAAAACTAAACACGGTCATCCAAACAAATACAAAGAAAACAATATGATGCTTACAAAGCTCAGAGGGGCTGATGGGGATTTTCTTATGTGGTCTTTTTATTTGTTTCATGACACCTGCTACAGCTGATATCGCCACCTAATGGACAAAATAAAGACTTGTCAAGCTAAATGTCAGGAGAAACAGGAGGGTTGGTACCTCACTGGTACAGCACTACTGGCACATGTCTCATTATTACCTTCCGCACATAGAGGGAGTCATGGTTGAGGCTTTTGACAAAGAACATAACAGCAGCTGGTGGGAGTTGTTGGTCATCTCTCAGCAGCAATGACAGGAAGCCAATTGCAATGTGTTCAAACTTCCAAGGCCTGTAACATCACACATAGCAAGTATTACATTTAGTAAAGTGTGTAAAAACAATTTAATGACTGATAACTGTTAAGTTAACCTACAGGTTCCTGTTGCTGAGGCTGTCCAGCAGATCCCCAATGAGCTGGTTGTATTTCCTATAAAAATGCAAAACAATGGTAATATTAACACCTGTTATGTAACAAAACATATCTTGCTGATATTAATCTTGTATGTAGTTTAAATGTTTTATTCTTCGAGACCAAAAGGCCATGAGATGAGCTGGCTACAGTTTATATGAATATACAGCAGATGCTGATGTGAACTTACTCAACCGACTCTGCGTTCTTGAGCTCCTGCCTCTTTACACCTTCAGCTGTTTCCTCCTCTGATGGAACAGGATGCTCAGGAAAAGGATTTCCAGTGATCATAAGTTGTTTGGCCACAGCACAGCACCCATCAGGAATCTAAAAGAAATGATAAAGCTACAACATGAGGTATCAAAAATATATTTAAAAAAACGAAATGTTTTAAGTAAGGTTTTAAACTCAGGCAGAGAACAGGGCATAAGAGGGAGAAATCCATTCAAACTAAATATTTTGTGACTAGTTGTTATTATTAATATTACGTTTTATGTGTAAATGACACATAAAACCCACTAACACAGCTTTAACTAAGATTATGACATGTTTTCTTATTTCCTTAGGTAAAAACAAAATCTATGCCCTCAGGAGCACACTTCCAGTACACTTCAGTGCTCCAATGTTTGTGCAACATATGATGCTTTTCTATTGATTCCACTGTTGTATTATATTATAGGATTTAAATTACATATCATATTAACTAATATTTTAAAATAGGTCGGTGCCCTGACCCACTCCTGGCACTGGACAGCAGGTTCGCTTGGCTTAGAAAACTTTGTCCTCAGTAATGAGTTGTGTTTGTGTTATTTTCTTATCCACTGCTGATGCTATTAAATATGAAGTTTGTTCAACAAAGTTTGAAGTTTTTTTGAACAAAGGAGGTCTGTGATTTAAGAACACTTCACAAATCCCATACACAGGCTTTTCATAGGACTTTTCATTAGAACAAAATTAAGAAAGAACTTAGGAAGATATTGGTGAATGAGGCCCCAGAGTGCTGATAAGACAATTCTGGTAGCTTCAAAAAGCTTTTCTTGAGTAAATTAAAAAAGGCAAAGGAAAGAGCCTTCAACTACAGTGAGTTTGTAAAACTCACCATAGTTAAAGGCTATTATTTTTCTCACCGAGAAGTCGATGCCGATGGTCTCATACTGGCGATGGATTTTGTCTGCAAGGTCATCAAAGAGCCGCACAATGGACGGCTTCTCCAGAGACATGGCTGAGCTAAGGCCAGAGCGTACAATGCCGGGCCATGTGAGAGTAATGCACTCCCAGTCGTGCAGATTGGCAAGACACACCCCGCTGTGATTTCCTAGAAGACAGTACAAGGCGCCCTGGAGACAGACAGAGATAGCATGTGAGCATGTTCTTATATAAAAGTAAATAATCTGATAGTGTTTGTGGTGAAGAACAAGAAATCTGTCATACTTTGAACTGCTGCTGTGTAACGCTGCTGTTGTCAGGGTTGAGAAACTCTAGGACATGGGGGATCAGATCTCTGCAGCAGAAATTGTAGGTTCCCAGTGCAGTGAACAGCACATTTTGAGCTCTGCTGCGAACCTGGAAAGTATAAAATTATCTGATGAGGTATAACTTCACTTTGGGTTTACTAAGAACAAAGTCAAATGTCAATCTTACTGCTTTATGCTTTATTATGTGAAACTGTCATCTGTAATTATGCGATACAATACAAGCAAGCAATGGGTAGGAACACCGACAATGCCTTGAGAAGGTGCAGCTAAATGTAGGGTGCCCTGGTGAACTCACTTGACTGTAGGTGCTTGTGGAAACCCTCAACAGATCTCTCATTAGCTCCTGGTGAATACTCCTGTACTGACATCCTTCCACTGTCAGTTTCCGCAGCTAAAAGAACAGAACACAAATATTTCATGATAGAAATGGTTAAATACAAAGATATCATAGTATTATTATTATTATTTCTTGAATGACTTACCTCATGCTGGAGCATGACTCTGTCTATCAGCAGAGCTCTTATGTGCTGCTTTCTGCCATGAAGCTGCCAATACAATAGCAGTACATTTTAGAGCTTTAGATGCAAGTTAGTTTTAACATAAGATGTAATATAAGTATCAAGGATACACATAATCCAAGCTTTGAGGGAGACGGGAAGTGGTTTTTGAATCATTCACAGGATAACAACAGTCCAAAAAAATGTCTGCTCACCCTGTTTTCCATGGATTTCTTCACAAGGTTAAAGCTCTTCCAGCGGGAGTCAAACTCATGTTTGTGAGAACCTTTGAAGTGCAACAGGTCACTGATAATCTGTAAGGTATTACAGACAAATATATTGATTAGTGTTGTTCAATCAATACAGGACCTCTTTACAAAGGATATGTGATATAACATGCAGGTGCTTATATTACATCAGACAGTTAAGACTGGACTGGACTTTATTTTACTTTACTCTATAAAAGCTATAATGTTACCTTGATGATGGAGAACAGAGACTTTGTGTCATCTTCAGAGTGCTCCAGGATAAAATCTGAAACATAAGGTAAAAGACGTCAAGTGGCAGCTCAGAGACATGCAATATACTACAAGTCTGCCTGATAAAAATGAATGTGATTTTAGCTTGGCTTAGAATGTGGCTGTGGAAAAACATATGAAAGACACATCAAGAGCAGATCACATCAGAGCCCAAGCCAGGGAATAACTTACGCAGCAGCTGTCTCATCACACGACAGATAGCATCTCTGTAGTTTTCTCTGGACTGATCTGCGGGTGAAGGTAATATAACAATGTAATATGCTGTGTAATAAAAATAAAAATAATTATATAAATGAAAAAATATTAATTTCACTAAGAGGTGAACCGTTAGCAATCAACTGTTAAAATGTCACTTACGTACCATACTCCATTCCAGTATACAGGGTGGTCTCCTCTAGACTCACCATGCTATGGACCCTGTGGGGAAAAAAGACTTAACTACTTAACACATAAAACACAGCCTAAAAAAAAAAACCCAACACATTTTAGAGAAATAAGTATGTGCCATCTACATTAAATTCACCGTATAGTCCTCTAAATTTCATTACTATAAATATGTCTCTGGTTTTCCTAAACAGGTGAAGAGGCTAGTATTTCAATGCAACTGCTCACAGTTCAGGAATGGGCTCTCCTTTCAGTGGAGGCATCAGACACCCAGCCCCTAGGAGGCAGTGCTGAACAATGGTGAGACTCTGCAGTACGTCATCTCTGAAAAACACAAAACAAACAGAGTGCAGTCAGTGGAAATCAGAATCTGAACTGTGAAGAGAGTATTCATGGTTTTTGTTCTTTACCTGCTCATATCCTGTTCTCCCTGTGCAAATCTCTGAAGGCGCTGAAGTTCAGGCTGGAGGATCACGTCCAGTAAATAAAAAGCAAAGGAGGTCTCTTCAACACTGGGTACATGCCACCGGATGTCCAAATTCCACAGATCCCCAGGCCGACCCCAGTCCTGCATGGGATGAAAAAATAACAGTACTAAAGTTTGGTAAAAATATCAGAAATACCCATCCAATTTTTGGTCTCACATTCATATGTAAAACCATATGTAGAAATCTACCCAACTGAATATATTCCTCCCTCCCCTTACAGAGGAGGGAGGAATTCTAAAGATTGGTTGCCACAGGTAGAAAGGACCTCCTGTGTGGTCCAGGGTTGAGAGGAGCTTGGACAGCATCCTCCTATCAGGTACCAGGGTCCACCTTCACCCCTAGTTTGTTCAGCCTGAGTGTTTGCCACCTTCACGTTGCTGCTCAAGCAGACCACAGCATAGAAGATGCATAGAAGAGACATACCACCACCACAGACTGCAGACATTGAAGGACCTGAGCCTCCTCAGATCTGGCTCTGAGCCCTTTTGTACAGTGATGAGTTCTTAGTCCAGTCCAGATTGTTGTTCAAGAACACTCCCAGGTATTTACATGGATACTACCTCCACCTCCTCCCTCTGTATAGAGAGACGCCAAGATTTCCTGAAGTCCATCCTCAGCTCCATTTTTTCTGATGTAGAGTAGAAGATGGTTAAGTCCACACCAATCCACAAAACTGTCCACATCCCCTGGTACTCTGTGACATCTCCACCCTCAAAACATCTTACAACTGCAGAATCATCAGAGAACTTCTGAAGATGGCAGGACTCGGAGTGGTACCTGAAGTCTGAGGTATTCAGGATGAAGAGGAAGGGAGACAGTACTGTTCCCACAGTGTCAGACACACAGTACTGCAAGTGACGTACTGGGGGCAGTTGGTGAGGTTGTCCATGATCCACAAAATCGGGGGAGTGTCAATCTGCATGTTTTTTTTATTGTCTCTCCCAGAAGTGCAGGCTGGGTGGTATCAAAAAACATAATCCTCACTAAGGCCCTGGGCTTGTGGCAGGTGGGTGTAGGTGCATGATGGGTGCATCACTTCACCTGCCTCTCTTCTTACCCTGATGCTCTGGAACAGGGTAAATCTGGACTCATCGGACCACATGACCTTCTTCCTTAGATGTTTTCTTGCCTTGATTCATGCCAATAATTTGACCCTTCTGGAACAGATAACCATCTTTTCCATAACCACAGGATGTGTCTCCTGACATGGTTGTTTAAGAAATGAGAAGCTATCCACTGCATCAGTTAGGGTTAAATAACTTGTTGCCAGCTGAAACATAATCATCCAAGCAGTAAATTATCGAGTGGGAGGCTTTTAAATATTTGCCTTTTTTTGGTGGGCAGTGTAGTTAATCTATGAAATCATAACTCAGAACAACTACATATCTTTTAACACCACTTGTTGTGTATTTAGTAGTCAAATGTGAAAGAGCTCTAACATGGTTAAATATACAATATATCACTGTACAATATAAATATACATGAAATACCATTGACATATGAAGAAAGGGATATTTTAACTAAGAAGTCTACAATCCATGGCCTCTACTCTAGGAAGAGACTTAATGAGATAAAAGGTTGTCTTCACTGGCTAACTGTCTAAAGACAGGAGAAGACAATTAATCAAACCAGGTCACAGTGAGTGCCACAGAGGATTTCCTGACTTACTGTACCTGGTTACGGAAGAATGCCTGTGATTCTGATTGTGAAGTGCTACTTTGTTTATAAAACAGTATCTCCCAGACATTTGGGATATCCACAATAGATAAAGCAAGACTATTTTGCATTATGAGAGAAAGATATGCAATTATTGACTTAACTAAAAATTCTGAAATGTACAAATCAATCAATATTAGTACCTTGATGGGCAAGTAGTCACTGACGGGTTGGTGGAAGCCTCCTGGCACACTACAGTACTCTGTGGGGTAGATGAGAGCAGAAGAACGAAGGATGTGGTGGAGCAAGTTGCAAGCCAGAGTATAGCCCTGCTTACACTTGAGGTGTAGCGTCAGCTGCAAAATCTGGACCAACTGAGAACGATAAGGGAGGACCTTATCACCGTCCACTCGAGTCACCTGAGGGGTACATGCCAAGAAGGGGAAAATACAGAATTATAGATATAAGTTATTGGTAAATACTGTGTTAGGGTTGGTTAATTGATATAGATATATATTAATAATTATATATATCTATATTAATAAATATTGGTTGAGCGGTCTGCATCACCTCAGACAGAAGCTGGAGATTCCACAATAACTCCTTGTCAAGCTCCTCCTCATTCAACACTTCCTCATCTGTTAAAAAAAAAATGTATCAGGCAAAAAAGAAAGGCACGTGGAGGAGTATTCCAAATGAAAAAAAAATGCTACAAATGCTTGTCCCTGTGTGTTGAACACTTACTGACAGCAATTTGGTTTATAGCATTGCAGCAGTGTGGCACAAACATCTTCAGTGACTCTGCAGGGTGACACTGAAAAACAAAAATAAAACAAGGATGGACACAGAAAACTTATGAGCTACAAAAAGTTGAAACTTGTGGCCTACATTAAAAGTTGTAGTGGACAAGACTGACCTTGGAAGTAGCTCTGCACATGTCAGCAACCATTCTCCCAGCTACACGCGTCTCAAAGATGTTAGTTGTTGCAAAGTTGAACACCTTTTCTAGAGCTACCTATTAAAACAATGTGACACGTGTTCATATGTGTAAATATCTGGATATATAAATCACAAAATTAAATGTGTAATCAATTAGACATGTGGAGACTGAGTCTTAACCTTGAAGATGTCCAAAGAACACTGTGTGAGGATGGTGCTAAAGGTGGAAGAAAGGCCGAGCTCTACCAGACTCTCCAAGTGAGTCATTTTCTCAGTTTCTGTTTCCTCTCGAGTTTGTTCCAGAGTGCTGCTGTCTATCAGGGCAAAGCATCTGTGTAGATAAAGAGAGCCCAGAAGGAAAAATGTTCACATTAGTATTTCACTCACAAAACAGACATAAGATTGTTGCTTATGGGGGTGGATGTGGCATTTTCTCAACAATGCTGTGACAGCAATGTGTACAAGGGTGTAATATAATTTAACTTAATCTGTTATGCAAATGAATCTACCAAGTTCTAAACTGGAGTCAGAATTTTAAAAGTTAACACTTTTTATATGTTTAATATGTATAAAGTTTCTGTGGCAATAAGTGTACATGTACTGCTTTTACCAAGCAGTACATGTTTTATATACTTCGAGCTCTACATTTTACATGTCATATTTAGATTTAGATTAATAGACTAATGTAGTGAAAACTGCAGGATGTGATCACAGACCTATGATGAAATAGAGGTTCACATTTCCACAACATTATGTAAATGTTTTAGCGACAGTTACCAGCCCTTTATTGCAGATAACTACCGATCTGTTAAAGAATGAAGTAATATCATCGCCATCATTAGCATTACTGAAAGTAGCATCTGAAAAGCTAAACTCCACAGACCTGTCCATAAACTGAAGCACAAAGTCTTCAAACTCAGCTGATGCTGAGCACATCTCTCTTTCCACCTGAAAAATCATACATAACATATGAAAAACATAAAAGCAATGACCATTTATCACTTTGCATTTAATCATGAAGACAAGCTGCTAAAAAAAAAAAATAATAATAATAAATTAAAATAGTAATTCACCTCTGTCAAGTCTGTTCTTTCATGTAGGGCAGACGAACAGTCCACCAAAGGCACAAGAGTCACGAACGTTGCAATAAACTGGAATGTGATCTATAGAGACAAAGAGTATGTTTTCAGATGCAAGCAACCAAATATGCGATAGGTTGACATTATCAACAGTGGATCTTTACCATGCATTTGCTGAAGTCATTGGGGTCAACTCCTGGTAGAGCCCTCATGAGAAGGGGCAACATGTGAGTGGGCCCTTCGGGGAACCGCTGGCCACCTGACACAAGGCTTCGCGCCACACCAATCATGCAGCTTAGAGTGGCTGTCAGCTGGTGGGGCTCTGTGAGTGTCTCCAGAGCAGGGTATGTTCTGTGATAGAGGAAAAGAACAGAGAACAAATAGTTCTTAAAAAACATTACAAAATATGGCCATGGCTCTTATTGACAGTGGAAAACTAGAGACAGCACTCCTGATTCTAGAGGCTAAACTTGGATGAAACACTTTTCCCTCAGATTCTCTAATTCTATACAGACTTACTTCTCCAGCACCGGGGGAATGACCAACTCAGGCCTCATTAGAGCCAGATTTTGTAGGGCCTGGGCTGCATCTAGACTTCCTGTCTTGCTGAACATGGCCAGCAGAACCGGCTGCATCATACTCTCCACAAAGTCTGTGATATCCTCCTCTGTGAGCTTGTGACTGTCTGGTATTGGTGTTAGCCATGTGGGCTTTCTGTAGCGCTCTCGGTGCAGCCGCCGTACCACGCTAGCTGGGAGGCGTTGGAGCAGCTTCATGAGCTTCATCTGGACATGAGGACAGAGGGACAAAAAGAACGATACATGACAAAGGGATGACACACATGCACACAGTGTGCTTCCGTGTAGTTTGAACAAATGGAGAGGTAGAGGATGTTGTATGGAGCATCTGGAGACACAGATGACATAAAAGACAAACACAAACCAACACACTGTGAACACAGCTTTGTCTATTCGTTATGTATATGCAAATCATATAATTACTTTGGTAAAATCTGGAATTTTATGAATAGAATTACACCCCTAAATAAAAATAGATATGAAAACTATTTTTGTTAGACAGCAACATAAGAGTTCTCTGAGAACACACTGAAGATTTAGTTTACCCTTGATGATATTACGGCCAGACCTTAGTAGTACTTCTTGACCCTTAGGTAATTGCAAAACACCGTTTACATGTAATAAAACTTCAGCTAGGTAGATGAACATCTCTGCAAATATGCTTCCAAGGAACAGCCTAGAATACATACAAACTCACCCCCAGGCCAAAAATAAAGGTTTGTGTATGAAGACACGTTGCTGCACGTGGTGTGAACGGGAGCCTCAAAACAGAAAGGTATGTGGCCATGCTCCCAGTGACCTTTAACAGCATTTCAGTGTATCACTCACATGTCCCCGTTATTTCTGAACTACATACCTATGTAATCCCAGACAGTGTCCTAGAAAAATCATGATGACTGACTACACCCATTGTCATTGTAAATGTTGCTGCAATGTGCTTTGCTAAGACATGTTAACGTGATGCTGGAATAAAGTTGGGGCAAGCTGGATGAGTGGTCTATTTAAACTCACAAGATCATCACTAGTTTTTTCCGGACATAAAAAAAAAAGAAAAAAAAAAAGAAAAAAGGATGACCTAAAAGGTCTCCAAAATACACACATACACACACAAAAAAGACTGAGGCTAAACTATTTTAACATTAAATTTAACTGGTGCTTAAGAAAGCTGTAGTAGACTGTAACTGGTCTTAGTCTAGTTGACTGTAACAATCCCCTTCAATTCTACAGTCATCCACCTGAAATAAGACATAACTCACCAACCAGCGGCCATGGTTTGATGGGTGGAAGAAGGAAGTAATACTGTTAAAAAGGCCACTAAGCTGTGCTTGAGTTTGTTTGCTGGGTCCTCCCTGAAAGTGACATAGCAGAATTCAATGAAAAACATTTCCACACTTACTTAGTTCACAAAAACAAAAAGGATTACAAATGAACTAACCAGGAGGGATGAGACCCAAAGCACCACATGGCTGATGTCATAGGCATTAGTGAGATATCGTGGTACTATCATCTGACTGGTCCCCACGGGAAGATTCAAACTCCTCAAAATTCTTGTGAAAATCTAAAATGTGAACAAACAAATAAGTTATATTTGTTTTTTGTTAGAAAAATAACATTTATTTTGCTTTAACAGGTCAGAGGAGCACGTTTTATTAGTAGCACATACACATGTTGTCAAAAAGCATGGCTCAAAACAGCCAATCATCTGAAACACAAACATAATGCAAGTGACTTCTCATCAGTGACTGAGAGCAACAGCAAGAAGGAAACTTGATAGTTTGTTGCTCTGACAAGCAGCAATGACTGAAATACACAACCATGAGCCAGAATTACAAAGTATGACAGAGTGTGCCGTGAGCCTCAAAGCAAACAAGAACTAATGTAGTGGTTTGTGGAGGGAGGTAATTCACAAAAAGATGGAAACAAACCTTTGGAATATAAGGATCCCAGTCAATGTAGCCAATGTTGTCATTAGCCAAACGAGCAAACAGATTGACCAGATGCTGCAAAGGTGTAGGATAACATGTTAAACAAGGAAAACAGAAATACGCTTAAAATACATTCCAACATGTTTTTAGCAAATGAAATGACTCACCACTTCCCAGCTTGGAAGATTTTGCACAGACATCCATAAATTGATTAGCTCATCAAACCACAACCTGTAGGACAAACAAATGATTTATCAAGACTGACTTCCTGAGCTGTCTAGAGACTGGAGTGATATCCTGGATCTTAACTACATACTCAGGAATAATGAAGGAGTTTCTTACTTAAACCCGTTGTGGTGCAGCTCTGGAGGCAGAGTCGTGGGGAGAAATAGCTCAAAGTAGCTGATTGCTCTTTGCATGGTGACATCAAAGGGACAGAGCAGTGGTCTCCACTCATCCAGCATCTCTTGAGTAGCAGACTCTGGAAAGTATCTGTGTGAACAGAGATGTTCTTTTGTAAAGGCAATGCCAGGCAGTAACAAAAATGTTGATGATACTGTACACACTGCATGGGTATATATGGACAAACTGAAGGATTTCCACCATCACAGCAGCTTACAGAACACTACAAAGAAGAACAAGCCTCTTAGGTCAGTTACAAATCACATCAACACACCTGAACACACCAATTACATGCTATGGACTGACAACCAGTCAAGAAAAAATGATGCTTATATTTACATAAATTATTGTATATCTATGTAAGACTATGCGATAGCTTCAAACCAACAGCATATAACTGTAAACCACCAAATGTTTACTTCAGGTTTCCATTTATCAAAACTATCTATGTTTGTGTCACGTTCACATTACACACAGGAGACTAAAATACACACGAAGTGGCAGCAACTGAAATTTCGATGATGTAGCACAATGTTCCACAACCAGGAGACAACAACTCATACACCTGGTGCATATTTAGCTGTTGGGTAAATCCTGTGGTTCCAAAGGGCTCAAAGTCCCAGAGGGGGATTTTCATGATTCATGATGTGCTTGTACAAATCTGCAGGTTATTTCAGGTTATCTAGTCTCCCTGGCCTTAGAAAAAAAGAAAAAAAAAGGCTGGTTCCCTCTGCCTCACCGCTGCGTCCCAGCAGCTGATCACAAATCACTCTCCCTTCTCACAGCAACAGGAAACTCTCACACAAGACAGAATTAGACAAGATAATAGGATTATCTGCCTAAGTGTGAGCTGAGGGACGAGTTCTAGTGCTTGCCTAAGATATCTGCACGCGTATAACCTCAGTGAACACAGACAGGGAAGTACTGGTGACAGAAATGCTATGGGACGATGAAGCATTTTAGTGAAACCGAACACTACAGCATACATTACATCAACTTGTCATTACATCTCCACAACAACAAAAAAAAAGGCACCATTTATTAAAAAGTATTGTACTAGACCCTGCAGGAACTTAAAGATGAGGCAGAAGAGAAGATGTACTTACGGTCTGCAGCTTTTCACAAGGGTTTTCAACACACTTTCCACAGAACTGTAATAAAACAAACAACAAAATAAATTACAAGCATGTTTAAAGACTAATAACACTGATGTTAGAGTTACAGTTAAACAATATTCACTCCAAGGCAACTTTACTTTGATGGCATGCACACAGAAACGTCTTTACACACCTTACTGGTGTACAGTGAATGGGAAAGCCTTAAAGGTTTATGTGAACTGGGTAAACTGAAGTACAATTGTGTTAACAAAAGACAACTGCTTTCACAAAAACAACAACTTTTGTCAATAGTGCTAGTAATATACAGATGTATGGTACTAGTTCTCCATTTTGGTCACAACAAAATGGAGAACATATCACCTTAACTTCAGTCACTGGAGTATTTACTACTATTATATATAACATTTTACATGTCACAAAGTCATGACATGATTATCTTCACATATCAACTTCCAGCTCTAGGCTGTGGTCAAATGACAGTGTTGAAAGTTCAGGACTGATTTAACCACAGTTTTTTGAGCCCCCTGCCCACAGTCCCACCTTTTTGTTCACATGCAAGCTAAAGCAACACCTAGTTGGAAATGACCTGCCAATTCCACTCAGCAACTTGTTATTTACTTCCACATCATACAAGTCTTTTTGTACGTACTCCACATTTAATAGTCAAACAACTGCTGAATTATAGGTAACACTTCGGAAGCCAAACTGCAACTATCTAAAAGCCCACAACTCAAAGTCATGCACTGAAAATACAACAGAAACCACTCAAGCTGAATATCCCACTCAAGCTGAATGTCCCACTCAAGCTGAATGTCCCACTATACTGTAAAGTGCTCAGACACTCAGGGTGAAGGAACCCCAGAATACACTAATGTATTTGATTTTTGCTTGTATTTGAGTTGAAGTGAACCTTCACATTCACCTCAACATATTACAGACCAAAGGGAAATATTATAAAAATGCTATGAAGCTGAGAAACAATGGCCAACTTTTAGAAAACACCCTCCTCCCTGAACACATGTAAATATTGTAACTGTAACACCACTGCACAATACGCTGCTATGGAATAATATATGTATATATATATAAAACACACACCTCATGATTTAGTTACAATCCTGTTGCCACATAAGGTCAAATAATGGGAATACTACATGACTGATTACACATAATCCTAGAAAACAATATTAAACTATAAAGTCTTATCACATTGTCACATTGTTTATGGCAGAGAGAAAAATCTGTTAGCTGCAGTGCGACAGTCTCAAATATGAGTGAAATGTTAACATTGATCAAGTCTTGATTTTTATGCTGTCACAAGCTGCACATGGGGTTTCCAGTTTTCCTGTTTTCACATGCAACGTACAAAAAAAAGTAAGAGCCTCAAAGGATGAATTCAAAGTAAAACACAAAGAGAAGTATTGTCCTTACCACCTCTGAACCAATTTTATCATTATGAGTTTAGAGGATGAACGAGGCCGTGGAGAACTGAATGTGAAAGGAGACAAAGGCATAAAGAACACATTCAGCACGCAGCAAAGTGCCCGTCACTCAAAATATGAACACACTATGCATCAGCTTATACAAGTCATTAGGTAATCAAAACACCATGTTTTTGTGCATTAGTATGGTTTTGAAAGAGGTGAGCTGGCAAACAGCCAAAGCAGCTTGTTCTCATTTGCTGTAACCTTAAAGTGATGCACTGGCAAGGCTTTTATGAGATAAACATACAATGTTTGCATAGCACCATAAAAGAGCACCTCGCACTGCTTGCTAAGGACATAAGAATTCCCGTGGGTGTTGCAAAGTGTAATCCAACATTTAAAGTCACGGAGGAGAGAATTCCCAATAAAAAATACAGTTGTGAACAGTTTGTGGTGTAAAAACATACCCCTGGACTCATTACGAAAAGGTACTTAGATTCTGCTCACACTACCAAAATCCACAACATAAGCGTAACCCTATAGTATAACACAACTAGCTGGAAATGATTAATTTGATATAGTAAACTTCATCATAACTGAATGAAAATGCAGCCAACTAGAGTTCAAATGAACAGTCTTTTGTGTGATACTCAATCTGGACAAATGGGAAATGTCAACAATGTACTGATTAATGTACACCCAACAAGGTTTGTAATTATGCTCAGTTCCAATAATAAATAGATATAAAAATAAATGTATTAACATCATATACATATGAATGTTAACTTTTCTCGTAACATAAATTCTGTTACTTGATATGTTCTCTTTTCCCTGTGCGAAACTAAAGGCATGCCAAAAGCAATATTAGATGTGAAGACAAACCAAGTTCTGCCAGAACTTTCATGGGCACTAAAGACAAAATGGTAGGAAATAAAAATTGAATTTCTTGTTTTCCAAATGTGGCTGAACATTATGTGATATAACATGTTCAATTTTAATGTAGTAACCTCATTGATTATATCAACAGCATGACCTAAATTCTATTAATAAGCATGCTTTTAAAAAAAAATATATAGATAGATAGATAGATATATACAGATATCAGCAACAGTAAGGAACTGAGGCGTACTTTGGAAACCAGTTGAGACCCAGATGCTCTGTCTTGGAAAACAAAATCCTGTCATGCAGCTCATACAGTGGTCTCCACGGCAACTCAAGGTCCTCCCTTGACAGTAGTTCCCTTTTCCTGTTAGATGAATCAGACATTGAGGTGGATGAGAATAAACACACAGCTCCTAGATCATCATGCAGGCTTACCTTATGAAAAGATTGCATAGATTATTATGTATAGTCTTAATCTTAAAACCATCTAGCTGAACGCTTGAGAAAACAAAAAACACCCAATTATCAGATAACAATTAATCTTTGCTGTAAACAGGTGGGGCTCATTCTTACTTGAGTAGGTTGATAAGAAGCCGAGCAAGGCCCTGCATCATGCTGATTTCCAGCTTGGGGATTGTCACTAGCTCATAGAGCAACTTGATGAACAGCACGTGGTCTTCTTTGCTGAACTTCCGTCCGTATAGTCTCATATACCTAAAAAATGAATACAGATTTAGGGATAATTGATTCAGTTTCACCAATATGACTAATGAGTGCTTAGAAATCCATGTATCTAGTTAAGAGTCTAAACATTGTTTAAAATAAACCTAAACCTGAAAAAACTTAATTGGGACATTTGATGTAAACCATTCCAAAATGTCTGTATTACAGTTAAAATGTCAAAATGCCAGTAAACAGAATCTGGGTCAACCCCACAGTAAACTTTCCATCTCTCTGAGCCGGCAGTGACTCACTCTTGGACAGAGCAATGTACTAGCATTGGGGACTGAAACGGATTAAAGGCAGCCAAACGAAACGGCCCTCTAGGTAATCCAGTGTCACATTGACAATATTTTGCTGGTAGAACGTAACTAAAAGATAAACACAAAAGGATGTCAAATATAATTATGTACTTTGCTGCATTTAGCATTAAACTAAACCAGGTGAACACTGACAGCTAGGTCCACAGAAACTGAAAATGACATTTGGCCACACTGCTTGATCAAATATTAATCAAGCACACTGGGTAGTCTGTAGTTTGTAGGCAAACACAGATATTTAAAACTTGACCTATAAAATACACCAGATAACAGAGCAATGCAGACTTTCACTATCATAACAGATAACGCTAGAGTAGAAGCCAGGGATCACAGTGTGTACAGTCACTGTTAGCCTAGCCTAGCAAACAACATTTGGGGTTGCCCAACAGCGAAATATATACTACACACAAACAAACAAATGTTGCACAGTATGATGATTACGCAAATGTTTGTTGACGCTCAGTCAAGAGGCCCAAAGCTGAAAACACTGAGGTGATCCTCAACTACTAAGACACCAAAGATTAGTGATGGTTACTTACGTGGAAAGTTTTCTCGTCCAAAACAGCACACCGGGCCATAGCTCCCTAAGCTGAACAGCTCGGCCCAAGTTTCCTTTGATTTTACTCAAAATATCATTGGACTCATCATCTAGCCTATCCGCGTACGGCAGAAGTTTGTTGTAAACGATGTCTTTTTGAGGAACAAAACCCAATGTCTCAGACTGTGTCTTTTTCATATTATCAATTGCAACTGACTGGCGTCGATATGCTAACAAAATTCCCACCGTTAGGTTTCCTAGTGCACGCCGTTATGCTATCTGGCTAACAGAACCTCAACAGCTAGCAGTCCCCCAGCTAGCTCTCCTCCCTTCTGAACCCTAGGGTTGTTATGGCCCGCACGCTGACTAAGTTAGGAGATTCACAAGTTGATGACACGCTAGCTAACCATCTAGCTAAAGTTACGTTAGCCAGATTCTCCAGAAAACATCACTGGTGTCATCTTATAAAAACTATTAAGGCTAACGAACAACGAAACTATGTCCAGAAAACGCGTTGGCACCCGAATTCCTCTCTTTTGGCTAACGTGATCCTAAAACAACCTGCTAACGGTCTAGCTAAAGTTAGCTCTTTACTACAAAAGCACAGTCACTTCCCAAGGACTGTCAACGTCGACTGATCCATCCAACTACAGCAGACGACACAGCACGTACATCATATCCGCTTGACCCCGGCGAGGACTACATTTCCCGGCGTCCCCTCCTCCATTCACGCTTTCTATAAGTGTTTATCCTTTAGCCAGTCGAGAGTCCAACAGGATGACTTGAAATCCACTTAGGACGTCTTGTTCTCTGGCGTCGCTTCTGCTGCAGCTGCTGTTCTTTTAGGGCAAAAATAACTACTTAAAAAGTAGGTAGTACTACCTATTAATGGGTATTTATACTGAAGATATTTCATGAATGACTCAGTGTTACCACAACGAAATGCAGGTCTTTCCAACCCAGACTAGCATAATGACAAATGTTATTTTTTACGAGGGGCATTTTTTTTTAATCCTTTTTAATTAACAGTGTGTGTGTGTGTGTGTGTGTGTGTGTGTGTGTGTGTGTGTGTGTGTGTGATTCATGCTCCGCCTTATTCTAGTGAACATTGAACGCCATCGTGCGGTTAAACGTAGAGCTACAATTAGCAGGAGCCCTCTGACCGTACTTTAAAGTATCAAAACGACACAAATGTACCGTCATATGCTTTAAAATTAACACTACTGTAATGTGTAGAGTGTGAAAGAGATTATTTCAGAGGCAACGCAATTTACACGACCGGGGTTGGTTTATTTAAACAGAGTGAGATGTTGGTTCGAATAGACGACCTGATGTAGCGGAAGTGGATACGGTATCCTAGCAACCTGTTAACGCTCCAGCTGAAACGTGTCCGTCCTCTTTTAGCTAGTCGAACATGATCCAACTTCTGTTTATCTGCCTTTGAAACAAAAGGAACAGAGCTGGTTTCTATTATAGGCCCGCTTCGTTTAACGGGAGACAATTAGCGTTACGTTTGAAGGTGACACACCGTAAGCGTCGTCGTTTCGGGGTCCGTCGCCGAGCTGCGATGATCGAAAAGCTGCGTTTGACTTGTGACAGACTCCTGTCACACCGGCAGCTCGCATGCTGCCAGTCTCATTTTTGCATACCACTGCATGGAAAGGATATGATTATTTACAACAGTATGGACTTAGAACTGAAGGTTTGTCATCAAAGTATTATTCACTGCAGAAAGTAAATGCACAAGTGTTAGGAATGTCAGTATGTTAGCTTGTTGCACTCTTTAGCACACCACACACCAATTGGCCACACTTTAATGAACGAAAATAACATCTTAACGAGATAAAAATAAAGTCCAAATATGTATATCCAAAGGTGGAGCAAGGAAAAAGTAGTGTAAATAAACGAGACTCACAGAGCAGCTGCACACAGGATACATTTGTGCCTGTGTTTACTTATTTTACTGAAGTCTGAATGTGTCCACAGCCCTTGCTGCTTACTGGCCACCATAGTGAGATCAGTGCCATGACCTTCAGCAGCAGAAGCAGACCTCTTCTCCTCTGCTCTGCCTCGCTTGATTATATCATTGTGTGGGATATCGAAGTGTGCCAGAAGAGATCACAGGAGGGTGAGAAAATAACTCTGTGTGTGTGTGTTGTCTTCCAATAAAGCTGATGCTGATTCTGATTCTGATTCAGCATTAGCTTAATTCAATGTTGCTTATTCTGTCCACGTTAAACCGTAGTGGAAACAATTATTTAAATACTGAAATTCTCTAAATGTCCTCATAATCCTCATTATAATATCCTAATTTAATTCCATGCTTAGCTATGGAGCAAAGTTTGTTGATCATAACATCATATGTTGTACTCTGAGTGGTTGTTTCATGAGTGAAAATCCGAACAAGCCTGCCATCTAGCGGGTTATTACCAGATAGTTTACTTATGTCTGGTATGGTCATGAACCTCTTGTGCTATTTGTTTTGTTTGCAGGTAAAGTTGCAGCTGGAAAGGTTGTCGGGACTTTACTGGGTCAAGTCGTTCATCTTTCATTCTGTTTCTCTGATGAACGAGTGGCTGCATGCTCAGGGGTTACTGTCTATATTCTCAGCTCAAAGGTAGAAGATGATGCACTTTTCACAGCTGTAATTCCAATTGGGCTCATGGGTTGCTTCTTATGATTATAAGCACTGTGTTTTATGATTCGGTTTGGATGTACATCACAACACATCTCAAAATATTATAATTTAAAAGATGTGAAGTATCATTTCTTGTAATGATTTAGGAGCATGATTTAAGGTCGTCATGTTGTCATAACCATATTTCACTGTTGTTTTGCACATCAGAGACATGAAGTGATCTCTACTTTGACTGGCCACCTGGCACCTTTGACATCAGCAGAGTTCTGTCCCTGGAATAAAGACATTCTCGTCACCACATCAGAAGACCGCACTTTTAAGGTACTGGATTAAAATTCACAAATTAGTTTTGTATATTTAAGTCCACAAAAATACATTTACATTTTACATTTTACATTTAGTCATTTAGCAGACGTTTTTATCCAAAGCAACTTACAAGTGAGGAAAATATAATATTACACACATTTTATTGAGTCTGAATAACTGCTAAAGTACATTACCTTGTCTCTTTAAAGGTCTGGAATTTAAATACGGAAACAGTTTGCTACCAGTCTTTTGTGCTTTCAGGTATGCTATCAATATTTAAACTATTCTTGGAGCAAATTAATTTATCTGCAATAAATTGTGAAATTAGGGTCAGTTTATATACAGTATCAATGTATTATCGAATTATAAATCGAAGTGTTTATTTTGAAGCTGATAAGGCTTAAACACATTGTATCTGTTGTATTCTTTAAATACAAATTTAGATTTAAATTAAAAAATTAAATTAAATTTTTACAGTAAAAAATTGAAATTCTATATGGTGTGTTTACTATAGTGACTGCTCTACATGAGTAAGGACCTCTCAGGTTAGCTGAAAATATCATATTGTTGCATCATATTGCCAACTTACTAAAAGGGTATTCTTCAATTCTGTAGCATTTCCATTGCTGAGTTTAGTCTTCCTGGAGGAGAACAGACACCTTATCTTTGGCTCAACTGATGGACAGGTTGGTGATGCACCCCTTAACAGCTCAAATTCATTGTCAGAAACTGAAGTACTGTATATTTCAAACTTGTATCTCTCTGGTTTAGGTGTGGTGCTTTTCTCTCCCCGATGACCACAAGTGTCAGCTTGTGACCAAGATGGACCTCCAGAAAATGGACAGAAGACATCAAATGCACCAAGAGACTGTGAGCCGGCAAGCAGGTAATGTTACAAATGAATCATGACAGAGAGGGTGCAGTACAAGCTGTTAGTAAATCATATACACATACGTCTTTTCACTTTCCTTATTTTTCAGAGAGTGCTGAACAGTCAGCCGTAGATAAAGTGGAGACTTCAAAACCTGTCCTTAAAATGGCTTTATGTAGCTCATTTACTGACTCCACTGTGCAAAAAAAGTAAGTAATCATTGCTTAGCCGGGGTAATTTCAAAAGTAGACTTCATGATGTTTACAGCAGTCCTAAGTGCTCTGAATGTAATCATGGAACTTATTATATGACTTTACCACAAGGAAGAACTGTTCACATCATTTGAGTCAAGGAATCTTAATGTTGAAGAAAGATATGATACTGTCAGTACTATGTGCTCAAATTTGCTCTCATTTCCATAAGGTAAAAATTGCATGTGATCCAGGAAAATATTACAAAAGCAATCCAAACACAGCTTTCATGGAAAAAATGGAACCGTTCTTTCATAGTACTACATACTGTAGATGTCATATTATCTCACCCTTAACTGTAGAAAAAACTCAACTAATAATCTTTATGGTCTAATTGCTACAAGTGCCCACGAAGTAACAGAAAACATCACAAGAAGCTTTGAAGGCTGGTATCATAAACAGTTTCAGGCTGTTAAAACATTTGATATTATGACAGGAAGAAAAAACTTAAAAAGCAGGGAGATGTATTTCTGTGGATTTTGTGGATAACTGGAAGGACTTGGTCATTTATTACTTATTTATCTAAGGAAAGCAAATTATCTCATAGCAATATTTAGGTCATATACATTCATATAGGTATGAATATATATATATATATATTCACAGATTAACAGACACTTCAGCATAAATTCATGCTGTATGTTGCTGAATAAAAATGGATAGGATGAAATTTTATGAAATATTTAGCATATTTCGTCATGTCTGCATTTAAAGCATCACTGTGTTTTAAATATATGGTGGGAGCTGTGCACTCTGTTACAGTGTCATCCTGGAGGTCTACCTGCAGGTGTGATAGTGTTGAGCATCTGAAAGGTTTTAGGTCACCTGCCTCAATGAATCTGTACTATTTACTACTGATGGAGGAATAAACAGAAGAAACAGGCAGTGGACACTGGGTTTTTGTGAAACTAGATGTATTCAGTTTTGCTACAACACTTTCCAATTCTCTCTTAAGAAACACCATCAGAAAGATCGACAATGCTATGAAAATCCTTGAATTTGGGTTTAAGACAATGAGCAAGCATTTTAAAGACCTTGTGTGTAGAATTTAAAATTCAGACTCACGCCCCCCAGTGGGACAATGAAAAAAGACAAGCAGGGAAAGACTGCTGCTCAAAGACAAATACATTCAGCACAATTTGAACTACGTAATAATCACATACAGAAATTCCCCCCACGTAATGGCTTCAAGTGTTTCCATGCTGTACAGAGCAGATTCTCAGCAGGAAAATAATGATACACTAAAACATAAAACATGTCATATGACATATAAATATATGCATTCTCCACAATGTCATAACATCAGCATGTAGCTCATTGCAGGAAGAGGATTATTAGGCTCTATTAGACTAAACTTCCTCTCCTGTTTCTCTGTGTGTGGCAGTAGTTTCCATCTTGCTGAATGTACATACAGTATTTAGACTGCATAAAGTCAAAGGAAAACTGAATAAAAGCCTGTGGTTTGCATGCCTTTCTCCTCCATTAGTATGTTTTTTTATAAAATATATGGTTACGTTGTCTTTCCCAAGTGATGTTGGAAAAATTGTTCTGTGTAAAAACTGCAACACTGTTTTTCCATACATTTATGTTTGGGCCCCTGCAGGGACAGCAGCTGGTTATGTATCGGAAGCTCTGATGGCCTGTATGTGGTGAATCTATCTACCTCAGAACTCCTAACAGCACTGTATTTCAGAGGTATGGCTGCTACTGGTGTAACTTCTCAGGTTGCTGATTAGTAACTGTAGCATTTGGTACATCACTCTTAATATTTAGCCAAATTCACAACAAATTCTCCATCCCTCCAGATGATCCCAAACTGAGCATCACAATGGCTGGGTCATGGTCAATCTCTCCGGGACTGGACAACTCAGTGAGTAATTCCAGTACTATCTAGATTAACCAAATTAAGACGTTGCACAGAACTGTCTTTAACTTGTGTTGAGCCCGAGTCAGACATGCAATTATGCAGGCCTCTGCTTTTGTCATTTCTATTGAATCTATTATATACTGTACTGTATTTCTCTCTGTTTTTCTTAGTAATATCCATAAATGTGTGTTCTTATTATGGACTACCACAGTTCTTTTAACAAATTGCTATTAATCAATTCTTGAATTCTTTGTCTTACAGCTGCTGTTTTTAGTTAGCTCTTTGTTCACTCCATGTGTGGTGTTGTTGGAGTTACATCTGTGTAACCTAGGGAGGATTGGGGCTGCTGACGAAGGCTTTTCTGTGTTCCCGAGGTAAACGTGGAGTTAAAGGCTGTATTTGATGATTAAGTATGTTGAGTGACAAATCAGTCACATCATCATGAAACTGTCAAAGAAAATATCAGCCTTTCTGTAGCTCATGTACGGTGGCAAGAAAAGTACGTGAACCCTTTCAAATTTCATAGTTTTCTTCATATATTTGTCATAAAACATGATCTGATCTTCATCTAAGTCAGGAATGGTAACAAATATAATGTGCTTGTGATAACAGTGATAACACAAAAAGAAATCTGACCTTTCATGTCTTTTATTGAGAACAACTATAAAAACCTTGAAATTAATATTTGAAGAAAAGCAAAAAGTGAAAACAAGATGATAGATTGATTGATGATAGAGAGAGGTAAAAAAAAATAATGTGTGGTTGTGAATGTGATGTAATGTTTCCAGACTTGTGCAGATAATTTCTTAGAGAATGGTGAATTTTGTAGTACTCGTCTTTAATGTAATTTCATAACAGCAAATACCTGAAGGTGGGCAGAGCAGGAGGCTTGAGGATTGGATAGAAAGGACTGGATTGATTTGGAGTGTCACGCCACCACTTGCTTGATTCCAAAAAGTTTGCATATTTTATATGTCTTTTAAATCTGTTTTCCATAATGAATGGACTCATCATTCCAGACATACATGCCCATTACTCCCACAATTAAATCACATGTATGAGTGCCAAGAAATTCAGTTGGAAGAAGGAATTAAATAAATAAGGTATTCATTTTTTATCAAAATTCAGCAGATTAGGATAATCCATGTGGTTTTTGTGTTGTAATACAATTCCACTTAATGATAATTCTGTCAGCTTGTTAAAATGTGCAAAAACAGTGCAGTTGTAGACTTTTATAGCTTTCTCTGAGACACCTGGCCTCACCAGCAGCAGGACATAAGGCCAGTGTTTCAGTCGGCCTGTTGCCTGTGACTCCTTCTGACTCGGACATTTCCATATTAACTTGGCCTATTATGATCACTCTTGCCATTTGGTTTTTCATGAGTCAACAATATAATGGAACTGAGATTTAGAAGGTCTAATAATCCATAATGGTGGAAAATGCTGGTCCCTCTTCATTTCCAGTAACTCTTTTCTCCCTTTTCCCTCCTCCCCTCTTCTTTAGTTCTCCTGTGCTGCTTGAATCTCCTCTCAGTGCTGAGTTAAGGAAGAAGGAACCAAACCACCCTAAAAAGAAAGGTCCTTATCCCTGTCGTCGCCTGAATACCCACTCACCTCTCATTTATGCTCAGGCACATAAAATAAGAAAGGAGCTGCTGCTATTTGATGACTTTGGGATTTAAAAGTAGGCTATGACCCATTTTATAGTTCACTGCATGACTGGCATGTTGTGTGTTTCGCTTGGCCACAGACAGCTGTCTTAAATAGTACTTGTAGGTTGAGAGTCAGACTCTTGTGCTATTACAGGAGCTACTGGAGACCTCATCTGTGGTTGTAGACAGAGGAAAAGATTTCATTCTTTGTATTGTGGCCATTGTTGATTTGCAGTTTTCAGTAGTCACATAGGCAGGTACTTTTGATTATGCAAAAGTAAATATCACATTTAGATGTAAATTATCACTAATGAGCCCAGTTTGTTGTACAGTTGCTTCTTACAGTAGTGAATTCCTGGGTAAAGGGAGCCTATTTGTGGTTCTTTGGTGTTTCATTAGGATCTGGCAGCTTGAACCTATTCTTCTAGGTACCTACAGTATGCTGAGGTTTACGTGTTGCTTGTATAGAGAGTTAACGCTGAGAAAGCTGGTATTGGGGGCTGCCCCTGCCAGACTATGTAGGGGATCTGTTCAGCGGAGCTGCGTGACTGCGAAGTCAGACCGAATACCACAAACATTTATGGTCTAGTGCAGCCCACCATGTTGCCCTCATGCATCTTTTTATTCTGTAGGATATCTGCAGAATTATATACAAATTACACTATAAACCACTGAGTCTTGTGGAAAGGAAATTGTTCCTCCATTGTAAGCCTGGCACAAGTCTGAAAGACCTTTCTAAAAAGAACTGAGTATAGATTTGATATCTCTTGTCATGTCAAATTGCAATGTAACATAATCATGACATAAACCAGGACTGTTGGCTTTTTGAGCTGATGATTATCAGCTGCCATTACTTTTTGCATGATGTCACTTGTCTGCATTTTGTTCCCTGGATTAAGTGATTTTATAGCTGGGATATCAAGAAAACTAAAGCAGCTTTACAGTAACTTCAGTGCAGAAACCCTGGATGCATCTAGTTTACACCTAGCTCTTAGAATTGTATTGGCTACAGAGTACTTTTTCTGCTGTCTTTTACAGATTTCCCCATAGTATGCTACACACGTTCCACTTGGTCAGCATATTTTTCAGGTGCTACAAGACTCCTGTTGTTGTAAGATCCCTTAGTCTGGCTTTATATTTATAATTCCTGTCAGAGTGTGTGCGTCTGTTAGCATTGCAAAATTTGAACTCTCCATTCTCTCACTGTGTGCCGCAATATTCAGAATAAGTATATATACAGTATATATTTATATATATACAGTATTTAGTTATTTAAACAGTTTAGTCAGAGAGAGTTCCTTGTTCATGTCCGATTCAATGACTAAGAAAAAGAGTTAGTAGTTTATTTTAGAATACACTTCTGTGCTTGCCCCACAACTTAAATCAGTCCAAACAACAAAGTTATTCCTTAATGTTTTAGTTATTCAGACATAGACATATTTCAACCTTCCATCCATCAATCATTTGGTACTTTAATTGCCCTAATGGTAGAGACAGCTCAGACTAAGTCTTACATAAAGATAGTTGTGAAACGAGCACACAGCAAGCCGCTGCAATTTTACGCAGAAATGACTCGACTTGGAAATTTGTCTGAAATTCTCACTTTTCCTCAAATAGCGTCTAGTGTAAAGTCAGCGTAAATTCTGAGGTTTTTATGACCCCGTAAAACTAAATGACCATTATATTTCAGCAGGGGGTCAATAGGGCTGTTAAGCAATGCCAACTGATCATGGTTGCCAGCTAGTTAGACTTTTAAAATGCTTTCAAACTAATGTGCTTAGCTTTCTGCGTTTAATCTATCCCGGATTAAAAAATCCTTCCATTACCCCACTCCATGCACAGCACGATGGAGGAGTGGTGAAAGGACCTGCGTGTGGTCACCAAGTGTTAAGTTAAGTGTTAGTGTTAGTAAGTTAAATAGGAAAAAAGACTAAACACCTGATACAATGAAGCCTTCTCTAAAGGAGAGGAGGAGGAAGTTAAACTAGTCTTCTACAGAATGATAAAAAAACATACTTTAAATCTCTTTACAAATCCAAAGAAAATGGAACAGAGTAATTGTTCAGAGGATGCCAGATGTATTGTACAGGAAAATACCATTCAAGCCAAAACTAGAGTGAACATTTGTTTTCTGTGGATCAAAGATGAAAAGCACTCCAAGATAAGAGAAGACTGAAAAGAGATCCAGATGTTTTGTTTTCTTTCAACTGGTTGATTCCAGTTGCATTAAATGTCTTTATTATTATGTTGGGACTGGGTTTCTACTACTAGATATGTGTTTGCTTTAAATATTTATTGTAATTGGGTATTATTTGTCACAAAGTTATGCAAAATCATATTTTTACATTAAATACATAGATTTTTTTCTGCCTAGGTGGAAAACTAGTTTTGATTTAATACTTATACCATTTTTTTTTCTGATGCAATGCTAAGTTTCATATTACTTTTCAGAGATTGAGAGATGATCTGACGTTTTCTTACTTAGCCTGAATTTGAAGGGAACAGTTTTTGGAAAACCTCTCACATTTTAATGATTGTGGAAAAAGTGACCTCACTGTTATATAGTAAAGGCACTGACAGCAGAATGAACCATCTCGCAGTCTGTGGCTGATACACTTAATTCTTACAGGATAGAGTGCAATAAAGTATTACTTTACTATCAATCTACAAAAAAAGACACACACACAATATAATAGTAGAGTAGGTCTATGAAAAATAATGAAATTTCTGAGTAATACACAGTGGTAACATCTGTTCATTCTTACAATGAGCTGTTTTCTTGGTTTGGGCATTATTACTGTAGATATTTTATACTCAAATACATGTCAGTCTGTGTCTAATCTGTTTTTACCTTTTTTTGATTTTGTACAAAGGAGAAATAAAGGATCAGCCTTTGGTTTTCCACTTAAATGTGAAGTCATCCGGATACACCAGTGCCCCAAGGTAGGTAGAGAATAGAAAAACATTTTTGTCTCTTTTTTCTATTGAAGATAAATTTTAAAGTAAATGCCAGTGTGAGGAGGAATGCAAATTCTTGGATTTCTTAGTTTTTCCCATTTATGTTTCTATAAATATGATTTTTATCCCAATGCGGATACCTTAATGTTCACGTTTAACAGTCACGTCTAACCAGAAAACACATGGAGGTTATGTTGTCACTCTCTGCAGTCAGAGTTCTCCTCCAGACATTCAGAGACATTCCTTCTTGTCTGATGTTCAACTAATTTAACACTTTCACTGTGAAATGAGGTTTGATGAACACAGTCAATTATTTCACGTAACATTATTAAAGGTTTTTCATTCCATGTGTTTTTCAGAAGGACTATGTTTTCACCTAAAACAAATCTTCAGAAGAATCCATCCTCTAAAAAGGCTCACAAAAATACGTAAGCATCACATGATTTAAAGTATATTGGAATGTTCAAATGATTAATACTTAACTTCTTTATGTCATTTAGAGGATTGCTTCTCAGAGATTATCCAGCAGACAGCACAGCACCTGTTATTCCACACATTCATCTAAGCATTGCTAACAAACCAGTCCACTGTCTTCAGTATTCAGGTGAGACAATTTTCTTCTCTAACTTTAAATAACAACAGTGAGTGCAAATACCAGTAACTCTCAGACAGAAGAAAATGTTATAATAAGTAATAGATGAAAGTAATGAATAATAAAGCAATAAAAAGAAGTGTGTGTGGACAGAGAGATGAGTTGAAATGGAGATTCTTCAAAACTTTTAACAAAGATGACCTGATGGACACTAAATGTCATTATTTCAGTTATCATGACTAGTCTGTCAATATGTTCAATTATGAGCTACTTGAAATATAAACAGTATGAGTCCTCAGTACACACAAATCTGTCTCACTGTCGGATCTTTTTACCATATGATAGTACTCCATCGTACTATAACATTAATTTGAATTGTGGATACCAGATTGAGCTAGAATTCATCAGCAGTAACAGAGTTTGAACTTTTGTCCGTCCTCTACTGGAACAGGTGAATGAAGATAAAACGCTAATGAATAAAATATAAAATAAGAGCAGTTCCAACATACAGAATTTTATTTTATTTTACTCTAAATGGTTTGGTTTCAGATAAAATACTTAATGTCTCCTCTATGTTTAAAAAACGCTTTATTGTTTTCAGTAATAATAAATCTGCTGTTGACTGAAAATCCTAATAAAATAATTCTGTTTCCTTGTCTCTCCCAGGTGACGGAAAACAAATCTTGTGTGGTCTTGGCGACAGCTCGGTGTTATTGTACAAATCTTCTCTTACTCGCAGTCCAACTGTCTACACAGGTGCATGAAGTGGAAATACCTTTAAAATCCCAGGCTTATGCAGTGTTTGCCCTTAGTCACCTCAGTATTGTGCATGAGAATGTTGGGATTTCTTTCACTAAGAATTATTTATTTGTTGCAGTATTTAGTATGTTTAGTACAGGTTTAATAACTGTCTCCTCACAAACTCTGCTCACATTTCAGTTCTGTTAAAGGTTATCATCTTACCCCTGATTATTTTCCAGAAAGGGAGAACATTAATACTAAGAAATCTATTCCCAGCTTGCATTTAGGCATTTATTTGTGCTGTTCTGATTCAGTACTTTGAAAGGGATCCATGGCTTATGATAAAACACTCCCAAAAAATCCAAATATTCACTTACTCAGATATCACTGTCAAAATTGTTTTCTTCATTGTTCTTCTTTACCAGAAAAGTGTGGTTTGTTTTTTTTTATTCCAGGGCAAGAGTTTAGTACATGCAGTATTTGTTTTTCTTATGTCTTTTACATATTTATTTAAAAACACAAAGAAAGAAACATGAAAAGGGCACTTTGTCAACTAGGTTTTTACTGTTTTGCACACTATTGAAGATAAAAGTGCTAAATAGCATTCAATTATGTCTGCTACCCAGTAGTCTGAGACTGTAAACATTGATGAACAAAACAAAAAAACAACAAAATGCACTTAATGGTTTACATCCAGTCAGAGCACAGACTCCACAAGGGGGCACCGGAGATAACAAGAGAAAAGCCGAGGTGACCAATAGGTCACTGTGAACCTCTTGTCTTCACTCTGCCCTGCTCAATGAACAGTACCATAAAAGTAAATGTTGCAGCCACACTCTGTATCTCCAGGTTAATTCCAAACCACTGTCTTTGTAAGCAGGCCATGACAAGCCAGTGAGCAGTGTGAGCTGGAGCCTCAACAGACAGTGGTGGCTGAGCGCAGCAGAAGACCACACGCTACGAGTCTGGACTCATGGCAGCCCAGAGCCTCCCATTATCATGGTAAAAGTCCCAAACGTTTACTAACACACACTCATCCTTTTTTTTTTTTTATGGATTACATTCAGTTTCTCTCACCCTAATCTTAACTATCACCACTGCATCACTGAAATGAAGACCAGCCAGAGTGACCTCATACTGAAAGAATTTACCAACTCTGAAGGTCCTAAAACTGAAATTGGATAAGAAGTAAAAAAAAAAAAAAAAAGGCACAAATGACATACACATTTTTTCACTTCCACTCCTGTTTTTAAAGATAGATTTGTTTGCTGGAAGTTTTTGCCTATAATTGCAGTGTTCTAAATGAGGTGATGATGCTACATGTCAGTGACAGTGGTTGCTACTGTTTTGCTTCATTCTCTTCTTTGTTGTTGTTAAGATGTTTTCAAAGTGTAGTGTCTCAGATACTGTATTTACTTTATACTTCATGATAAGTCTTCAGTAGATGAATTTCTAGTAGCCACAGGAAATTTAAAATGTGAACGTCAAATTAATTGAGAAACTTGAATTGTGTATTCCTTGGCTTAATTACAGTAACTTTGTCATTCAAAGCATCTGCTGGACTCAGAGCATCCAAAGCTAGGATCCCATGCAGACCTTCCTGATTTCATTGAGTATCACATTTAATTGGACAGTGAGAAGTATGTCTGCCTTCCAATTTCAAATACAAACAAAGATCTGTCTGCTAAATCTGGGGTCTCCTCTTAGCTGATATTAACCATCCATACTTTGTTCCACTCAGTGATATTGTGTTGAGTTTGGCCAGGGCTGCAGACTTTAACTGCTTGATATTCTTGTGAAACAACTTGGCAACACAGTCATTTCAGGGACAAGAGTGCTGTCAGGCTGAGCCAGACTTACAAATAGCTTTGCACAATTAGACTTGACAGCTCTAGAAAGAAATAACTTGACCACATAGTATTTTTTAAGATGTCTTGTCATTGAAAAGCTTCAAATGTGAGATACTTGGTTGAGTGGTGGAACTTTAAACCTGGACACTATCTGACAGGACAGCTCATCCATTTGCTTTTCTTTTTTTTACCATGGCTGTCTAACTACTGTATGCTCATGTTAGTGCCCTATACAAACTGGTTCAGATAACAAGGCCTCTTGAGTTAACCCTTGACTCACATTTTCCACTATATGACAAATCTCTCTATGAAGTACAAACAAACGAGATTTTATTTGTTTATGTATGCCAGGGATATCTGAATTGACAATACTGTTCTGGGGTAAACAGACAACCCAGTGTATGCAAATCATCACTCTACACTTGGGGCTGGTATCTGGAAGTTGAGTCATGGCAACTGGACTTCCTTCATGTTAGTTTGAAACGTTTTGCGTGCACTATATTGCTCATCTTCTTTCTTCTCTAAAACACAAGATAAGCAATATAGTGTACATGGTCCAATGCAGTGAAGAATGCACTTTGTTGTACATTTTCCTGGATCCTCAATGTCTTGTTGAAGGATGAATTGTTTTGACACTTTGTCGTCTTTTCTCTTGTAGGGTGACAGAAAGTTATCGAAACCTATCAGAAGTGCTCAGTTTTATTACCTGGACAAATTTCTGCTTTTTGCATCCGGGCCCTCTCTGTACTTGTACTTGTATAATGTGGACACTAAAGTTGATGACATCAAGAGGTAATTTGGTAAAGTTATAATACCCATGTTTGTCATTTAAAGTTTATGCGTGATGCATATGATCTAGCTATGGGTTTTGAATGAGGCATGTAATTTATTATTCTAGTATATTACACAATGGTATGCAAAGAAAACACAATCAGTGTTTGGGAAGAAACATCATCCTTCTCTTTTAACAAATCTTATATTAATCTACAGTACTATTGTTTTAGCTGCGAATGATCTGGACATTCAGATTTTTCTGCTTTATTGGTAACCAATGCACTTGACACTGTTGCTCCTCATTCTCCCATTCACACAGCTGAACTGCTGACCCTGTGATGGGTGGACGACAGCTCTATCTCCTGAGCCACTGCTGCACACACACACACGCATTACACAGTGCTTAATATAATGACAAAATGAACTATTGGGTTGTAAAACTTGGGTGTAACTGTATTAGTCAATTTTTATACAACTAAATGTATTTGGTGCTTGTGCTTAATGTATGTTAGAATACAGTTAAAGGAAACATAGGCCATGGTATCGGCTGCACAGTTTATATTTGTGTTCAAACAACTGCAGTTCCTCTGTTCTAGCTAATTTTATTTTTTGAGTTTGTATTATACAGTCACAATGGAATATGTTCCAACCTCAAAGCTACACAATAAGACCACAGTTTTGTTGGCCTCTAGACTGTAATACTGACACAATGGAGGTTAAGTGCCTTCCTCAAGAGATCAATAACAGTACTATGTAGAGATGACATTCTACTTCAACTCTCATTATAATGCACTCCAGTATGACTCCACTATCCGCCATGATGTCAGTAATAAACATATTAAACATATAAAAATGGTGGAATTATCACCTTTCTAACTGTTTCAACAAATACTGAGAAATTATAACCTTGTAAAAGTAGAATTCATGGCAGAGCTGCTGTATTGCTAGCATCAAGCTGTCAGGGCAAATTTTGAATGCCAGGGAAATTATAGTAATGGGCCACAATATGGTCTTTTAGCTGTGGACATTGCTCATTCATCCTATACAAAATGGCTTTTATGCAGAGTGATTTTCATTGAAAATGTACGTTCTTTTTCTTTTTCTTTTTAGATATCAGCAACGTAGCTTTGTCAAATCAGTAAGATGCTTCACAACAACCTCAGCAACAGACATAACTGCGATGTCTGCAGCCAATGATTTCCTCTCTTGTATCCTTTTTTCTTGTTGTGATCATTTGTGTGACAGGACATGTTACAGTTAGTGCACTGATGCTGAGAAGGGCAAAGTAAACCTATGTCTTTATTAGTTTTGGTTGGAGCATCTGGTTGGACCACATCCATGTCAACCACAGCAATCAGTCTGTGCTACATAAAGTTTTCATGGGTTGCCTCAAGGCTTCCACTGCTGATTTTACCTGTAAATCATTTAAGTGTCTTTAATTTTTCAGGAATGTCTGCATTCCAGCCCCTTGTTGGAGTTTACAGTGCATTTAATTTCCAACCAATCCACTGAAACTGAGCTGCTTTTGGATAGATTTCAGTTCAATTCAGTTTTATTTGTCTACTGCCAAATCACAACAGAATCCATCTCAAGGGACTTGAGTGGTAGAACCTTAAATCTGGACACAGTGTTTATGGTTTAAGACCTTACAAAAACTGTATACAGAATTATATAGAAAATCCAACAACCCCACTTGAGCAGCACTAGGCGACACTGGAGAGAAAAAAAACTCCCTTTAGAGGAAGAAACCTCCAGTTATTTCACTCGGGAGATACACTGATCTAGGGCCGAGGATACCTGGAACAGAGAGGACGCAAAGTTAATGACATGCAATAGTAGCATTTGAATGGATAGAGGAGAGGAGAGGAGCTCAGTGTATCAGTAGAGGTCCCCCAGCAGACTAATCTATAGCAGCATAACTAAGAGATGGTTCAGAGTCACCTGAGCCATCTCTACATCTAAGCTTTATAAAAAAGCAAAGTTTTAAATCTAGTCTTAAATGTAGAGACGGTGTCTGCCTCCTGAACCTGAACTATAGGCTCTGCCTCCCATTCTACAATTGGAAACCACAAGTAGACCTGCGCTCTGAGAACAAAGTGTTCTGCTGGGAAAATATGGAACTATGGTGTCTTTTAGATCTGATGGAGCTTGATTATTAAGTGCTTTATATTTAAGGAGAAGTGTTTTAAACTCTATTTTGGATTTTACAGGAAGCCAGTGGAGAGAAGCTAATGTATTCTGTCTGCTGTGTTCACTTATCAGGAATTTATTTATAGTATTGGTCATTGCTGAAAGACGGACAATTGCCATTTAATTTTATTTCATTATTTTACTTTAGAAAATACTTATTTAATGGTTCCCAAAGAAATCAGTACTACAATTTCTATATAATAATTCCTTTTCTTAACAGTTGTCTTAGATATTGTCCTCGTGTGTGGTTCAGATCGATCCATCCAAATATTTGACATGAACAGGGGTACAATTGCATCGGAGCTGGCTGATGCCCACACCAGAGCCGCCCACTGCCTTACACAGAACAAGGTAACGTGGTACAAATAAAAATTCTATCTTTTGTCTTATGTTAATGTCAGGATGAAGAATGTGGAGTGACATATATGAAATGTAGCCAGTATGTGGTTTGTTTGGGTTCTTCAGAGGTAAGCAGATAATAAAATACAGCATTTGATCTTTTAGATTATTTCTCATTTTAAGGTCAGGGCCACATTAATGTTGGTTATTGAAGAAATAATTGTAGATGGCAGGGTTTCATGCGGTGACTGTGACTGGTAAGGAAAAAACAACCAGTTAAAATTTGAATTATTATTATGTTGTCGTCATTAAGACAACATTGTCAGAGAGTGTGATTCTGAAAGTGGAAAGTAATTTCATGCTAAATTCTTCACAAAATTCTTTCCACTTTTTTTGATGTTGTCATTGTAATGCTATAACGTCAGTTCTAATCCTTGCACATTCATACCCAGACCACAGCACTTGTCTTTTAAATTGTTTGAATTTTTGGTAAAAAAAAAAAAAAAAAACACCCTAAGAAACACTTAGGGAAAAACTTACAGTGACCTTTAACCTTTGTGAATTGATACATGCGAAGGCAACACTCCTGAGCAACATTTAGATCTGAACTCCACAGCGACCAATTTGCTTGGCTGGGCATCAATTGGTAAAGAGAGCCCCATCTTCTAACTTACTCTTGAAGGGGCTGCTGTTTGGCAGATGTTATATTGTTACATAAGACATCCGTGAGTGTTGTGCAATTACATAAAACACAGATCGTCTTTGTGGGAGTAAAAGTGTTAGTTTGCGGTGTGAATGAAAAAGGTCATGGTTAAAAAAATGCCATGGTTACCCAAAAGTTTCCATGAGAGACAGACAGGAGATGCCATCATCGGTATCATTCATCTTGCTGACTGTTTGAATGTAAATCCCTGGTGCATCAGGATTAAGATTGCCGTAGGAGATGGCAGGAGGAGATTCCATGCTGGATGATGGCCTTGGAGTAATACTTTTCCATGATGCATTTTGGGTTTATGTGGCCTTGATCTCACGTCACTGTCTTGGAGCAATGTGGGCCCAAATAGCTGGTGTCTACCAAACAGACAGCTTGGGACTTTATCCACAGTCATTATGGTGCTAAGAAGGATGAAATACTGCATCGCTCAAAATTAAACTATAAATATCAGTAATAAACTGATGACTTTGAGTGGGTTTCTGCATATTATTTACATTTCTTTGTAGCTGTTGGGTAAAATTTTACAGCACAATGAAGGTCCCAGTTTTTCTCCATATATAGTCATGTGAATTTTTACCAGCTTTGTAATATTTTGACCAATAATACAGATGCTTATGTAACATATTGGAATATGCATTGGTGTATACACTCACACCACTTGCCATTTTTTGTTGAAATTGTCAGAAGGCTAAGGAGAAGTGCTATTTCTAATGTTTTGACCCCCTCATGTATGTAAATATGTAGCCAAAACATTAGAAACAGCTCTTAATGCACTCCAGTACGAGTCCTCCACCAACTATGACCTCAATAGTAAGCATTTAGTTAAACTATCAGCTCTCTGAAGAGGGGCTTATACCCAGTGACCTTGGGGTATTAAGTTTAGTTTCTTCTGCATGTTGACCTGTGCATACTTGACACACCAGGCCAGCCTGGATTAGCTGGATACTGCAGCTAGTGGCACGGATTAAATGCATTAACCCATTCAACTGCGATGCACTCTTGCACACAGCTGACTATACTCCTTCACCCAACAGGTGCCTGTTCTTTGTCACGCCAGCTATTGTGTGCTGTATACTATGAAAAGCCCACAGTGTGCTATTGCGTCAATGTGGGGTCCTTCGCCTGGGTGCCCTAGGGCCTTTGGGTGCTATAGGGTTAATACCTGTGGATCAGAGGGATTGCCCCTGCCTGGAGACTGCTCACATAACATCACTCTTCCCTCCCCTCTTACCTTCTCGTCCTGGGGCAGACCAAACATCAAGAACTGCCGCATGTGAAGCGACTTTTCCCACTTCAAATTTCCATTGCCTCCCCGGCAAAATTCACCTGGAACTCATCAGAGCAGAGGACTTCTCGGAAAATGGAACTGGAAATGGCCTCTCAGACTCCCGTTCTCACACTCTTAATGGAAATCTAAACAAAAAACACCACCACCACTTTCTCTGTGTCTCTGTCACACACACACATTCGACTATATTATCAAGTAGATGTACATAGGATTTATGTATAGAAATGCAGTGGAAGCTTCTCAAAGTGGTGGACAGACACACACAGAAACACAAATTAACAGCTACTTTGTTTCAGATTTTGTTTCCAGCCCCAGTGTGTTTACATTTTTAAATGTTGTTCTTGGGAATAATAATGCTACCTGGAATAATCATTTGAGAACTGTTTACCAATACATTGTACACAGCAACAGAATTTTCCAGTTCTGGACAACTGATTTATCACTTACTACTGTCAAGCATGGTGTGGTTAAGCATTTTTGTTTTGTGTGTCATTAACAGGGCTCCACATTCAGCACACAGGCTCCAGATTCATATAATCTCTTCCTCACCAGTGCAGTCACAGATGGTGTGAAGATTTGGGACCTCCGTACACTTAGGTTGGTATTGATATAGTCTGTAAAAATCAGGCACAAGAATTATGCTGAAAGGGCTTTTTCTGTATAGTCTCATTTGTCAAATTCACTGATGAAGTACTGATTTAGTCTCTCAGTCTCTAGTCTAAAGTTTTCAGAAAATAGACAGGAGAGTACTGCAATTTAACCAAAACAAGAAATCACCAATACTTAACACCAGTACATTTACTTTTTTATGACATTTTGAACAGTTGCCTCATAGTGGTATCTGGAACAACTGGCATATATTTCTGAAATAACCCCATTATGAAATAGTAGTGTTTTGCTATGAACCCTGAATGCTTTACAGTCTTGTAACTCACTTAACCTCTGTTGAGGCATTAAACATGCTAATAGGCTGATTAATCAAATCAGTTTAAATTGCTTATGGGCAATAGAAATGTAAGTGTGTTAAAGAGGAAATCATTATTTTTATTCGGGCATTTCTGGGTGTGCAAAATTACCTTATATTCAAATGACATCAACCTTTTGTCTTACGCAATCATTCAGTTGATGAGTGAAACTGCAAGTTTAATTTCCAGAGCTCAAACTGGAGACTATTTGTCTTTGGCCCTTATTAGCAGATATCCTTATAAGGCAGATAATTCACGTAGGCTCTCTTGGATTTCAAAATGTTCTTTTTGGCCCAGTAAAAGGCATTATTGAGTATTTCATTCTTTCATGTCTGAAACTGCTTCCATATTTAACTTCTCATCCCAGACTCCATCAAAACCTTATTGCTATCTGATAAATATTTGTCCCTGGTTTCCAGGTCAACTTCTGTTTCTGAGAGCTGTCACCAAGCATCCCTCAGCAGATGTAGTTCCCCCCCGAGTTGAAACAAATGATGTATGAATACAATATTTGGAAGCACTTAGATAGACATTATTTATCGGGTTCTGAAGCTACTACTAACCACAAGTTACAAAATGAATGTCTCTATTTATTTTTTATTTCTTGTTGTTCATAGAATGAGTCACGTTAGTTTGTTTTTATGTTCATTGGAATTTTCTCATATACTAAGATAAAAACTATTTAAAATGTGTGGCATGAGCAAATCTTCCCTAAGTGTTCATGAGACTGTTCTTCCTGATAATCAGGAGTTTTATTGAGTTATTGAGAATTTCATATATTCCTCATATATTCTTTTTTCTTAGAATTCAACAACAAATCGTTGTGGCATTACACTGATACATACAGCAGTATGTGAACAGCAGACTTTTAGTGTAGTATGCTGAGGTTAAAGAGAATTTTAAGTTAAATATGTTGTTATTGTAAATCCAAATTCTCTTAATTAGCAGGCATTACTGGGCCATGTTTGTAGGAATTTTTTTAATTTTTGATGCTTTTGATCTCTGCATTTTTTTTCCTTTTTATCTTGTTTTTGTGTGAATGACACTATAATGTCACACTACAGTGTATTTTCAAATTACATTTTTTACTGTGCAGGGTTCCAGGTCAGTGGTCTAAAGCCCAGCATTTAGCATAGTCGAAAGTCATATCCACTGAGTTACTGATTTTAAAACTAGAGAAAACAGGTGGTGATCTGGCTCTTCATAATTTAGTGATGTATTCCTTTTAAATCACTTTTCCATCATTGACAAATTCATCCTGAACAAAAAGATCAGTAATTTATTTAAAATATCAAGTAGTGCAAGAATGAGCAAGCTCCTACCTAATTTCCACTGCCACAGTTAAACTGAGTGAAATATTCTGGCTACAAATAATGAGCTATGAATAGCCCGCTGATTACCTTGATGACTGACACTGAATACCCAGGTGTATTTAGTAACTGTATAGGCCCCCACTCAAGAGCATCAAATCTTTCAGTGCAGTCTGTGTTAGTCATTAGGCAAATTCCAGATAGTCATCACTCACACAGTATAGTGTGTGTGTGTGTGTGTGTGTGTGTGTGTGTGTGTGTGTGTGTGTGTGTGTGTGTGTGTGTGTGTGTGTGTGTGTGTGTCTGTGTGTGTGTCTGTGGTGGAGGAATTCAGCCCAGCATCTCCTCTCAGTCAAAACATTAGATCCACATTCTGACCTAGAAAACCAGATGAGTATTTACTCTAACTCATTTAACTGCTTCTTATCAGTGTGATGGCAACAGACTGTAACAGCTTCTTAGACCTTGTACTCATGGGGATTTAGAAACTGATGCTTCTGTTTATTATATGTATTTATATATAAGAAAATATAATATATTAACCTCTTAGGACCTGGCGTACACATGCGTGTACATAACATTTTGCATTCTCGTATGTTCTAGCTGATAGCAACTGTTAGACAGCCTTTCACAAATAAGTGTGTAAAGAAAAGGGCTTTGCTAGGGGAAAGGGCATTTAATGCAAAATGTTTTGAATGTGTTATAATTTGTTATTGCAGACATATGATGTCTTTTCTGAATTTGTTTGTGAAAAGATGATGCTTAGTTTTTAAATGCATCACTTTCCAATAAGCACAGATAGCAAAGAGAAATAAAAAATGCATATCAAATTAGAGCTCTGGTCTTAAGAGGTTAATATAAGAACATATATAAGAAAATGTATGTGAATTTTATGTGGAATTTCATGGTTTTCTGGATTTATTTGTCATAAAATGTGATCTGATCGTCATCTAAAAGTATTAACAAATATAATGTGCCTAAAATAATAACACTAAAAATCTTGCATATCTTAATTGAGAACAACCATAAAAACCTGATAGTACTAGTGTAAAAAGTACGTGAACTATGAAATAATGAAAAAAAGCTAATGGTAGTCAGGCATTAGCATACCTAAAAAAAAAAAAACATTTTGAGGATGTGGACTAGAGCTACTTTGACTGATAAAAACCACTTAAACTTCTTGAGTTGGCTCAGCACAAGAAGAAGATGGACCTTTCAAATGAATTGTTGATTTGCATATTTTTAATTCTTTAGCATAATGTAAGAATGTCTATACATCAGCTGAAACTCTGTAGAAGCTGGGTGATGCTACAGGACAATGACCGAAAACACCGGAGCATGTCCACAACAGAATGGTTTCAGAATAACGAAATCCACCTTTTGGAGTGGCTAAGTCAGAGACCAGACCTCAACCCAACAGAGATGCTATGGAACGACTTGAAGAGAGTCACACACATAAGACGCCCAAAGAATATGACAGAGCAAAAGCAGTTCTACAGGATGAATGGGCTAAAATTCCTCCTGAACGATGTGCAGCTCTCTCCTGAGGTGTTCCGCTGCAGACAGCAAGACTTTATGACCAGCTCTTATGAAAGCATATTTATTGTTTATTGTATTAACTTTCAAAAAGTTATCAGGCTGAACATTTCAGCTCAGTGTTTCTATGATGGTGGAACAACCTACCCACCTCTCCAAGCTCCCAGTTTTCAAAAACTGGAAACAAAACTCTGCAACTTTCTCTGCACTGTCTTTGAAAAAAAGTCTTGCTCTTACACATCATGAAACGGAAACCGTTCTTCCTAGAGCACTTTACTTTTTTTAAGTATCCCTCCTTGGCTTAGATATTTTGCATGCCTTGTACCTCACCTCTAAATGTTTCCAGATCTCGCTGGTACAGGGTATATCAAATTTCTTTATGGTCACAAGTGAATATGACCTACTTTTAGTCCTGCCTAATGACATTAGCATGCAAATGTCAAAGCCATGCTCTCACATAATTCTGCCAACATGCCAGCCCATATAGAGACCTTAGCTCAGTTAGCTGCTAGTGACATTGTAAAGATATTACATGGTGTTGCAAACCCAATGAAACAGAACAGAAGCTACACCGAGGGGGCCATTTGTCATTTACTGCCCACTCTGTCCTGTGTTTTACTTGTCGTGCTCAGCTGGTTCAGATGTAAAATGACTGCTGGGTGGCAGTCTGCTTGTTGGTTCTACCTGCCAGTGTTCAGACGTTTTCAATATTGAAATTATTCACTTTCTCCTTCACGTCAGGTTGGTCTTTATTAACCTCACTGATTTCTCCTCACTGTCTGCATCATCACCTTAGGTGTGTGCGCCGTTATGACAGCCATCCAAATCGCTGCCATCCATGCGGTTCAGCCTTCTCACCATGTGGCCGGTTCATTGCCTCAGGCTCGGAGGACAACTCTGTAAGTCAATACTCTGGTTTTCTGTAAACTGCGTTGTATACTGTCTCTCAGACCTTCAGGTTTTTCAACATTTGGTGAATTTGTACAGTTAAGACATGGCCACAATGTCACAATGTGGCAGAAAAGTTTAGCTTTTACATCTGCTGCCATGTATGATGAATTATAGTTGCACTTTACCTCCATTTAAGGTGAGGACTGTTGGTGCTTAACTCAGACATTTTTATTTGGACTCGAGCCTTTTTCCATAGAAGCCTAAATTCAACATTCATGTTGAAGCAGAAATGTTTAATTGCTTTTCCAGACTTTGCCTTATACTTGCCTTCAAGACGTTTTTAAAAGACTGCCTCCCCTTTCCTTATCCATCTCTCTTTTCTACTGGTGTACGTGCTTGTTGAAAGCAGTGGAATAATGTATGCATGCTGCTGGTTATTATTAATTATGGGGACTCAGGACAGTGTGAGAGAATCTCTGACGTGATTGGACATTTCCAACATTTTGTGGAAATCAGGAGAGTATACAGTAGTGACCTACAGCATATTTATTTGTAGCTGCCCTGAGACTTCCATAAGCCAGACGCATTTGTACTTGTCTTAATATATCAAGGAGCGATCATGAAAAAAAAGAAGGGGAATACTTTAAAAAAGACTCCCTAGATCATATTACACATTTTCCAGAAAATATAAGGCCACAAACAATCTACGCATCATATGAAGTTGGGTTAATATTAGCCGTTGTACTGTATGTACAATTAAAATATGTGTTATTTTTACCTTTTTTCCCCCCCTACAAGTAATTGTTTATGTAGAAGATAACAGTTTTCTTTTTTAAATTGCTAATCAAGATGTATGCATCGTGATTCACTTTTCATAGCCCAGGCTTTATTACCCCTACTCTCTGCTTCAGTTACTGTTGATACAAACTAATCTATCTGGGGAACTATGCAATATTTCAGCCTTCCTGAAAGACCTTTTCTCTTCCAAGTATCTAATGCCTTGTTAGGCACCACACTTAGTATATGCCCCAGACAGAAGACACTCTGCCCATGGTCCATTTGACAGAGCCTGGTTGCAGTGTTTTTGAGGGAAACATAATACCAAACAGCTGCAAAAGTCTGATGACTTGTTGTCGTGTATCAAACATCTCACATCATTTTTTATCTACCCTTATCTGCCCTTAGAAAAACAATGTATTGTGAAAAAAAACTTCTTGTAACAGGCTGGTAACACATTCACGTCCACATTTAAGTGTTGATAGGTTGTCTACATAAGCTGTATGCAGAAGGTTTTTAATATCTGAATTGGGATTGTTTATAAGCCTCAGTGACTCATTCAAATATTGAGTCTAAAACTGAGGTTTTAGACTTCTGATGCTCAAAAAAGCCATTGAGGGTCACTTTGTTTTGCTGTAGAAAAAAGGTGTTAGTGATATTTAGTTGTTGATGTAAGTGTTTTAGTGTTTTAAAGTTGGTAAAATCTGTTATCTAAGATCCTTTAATAATCTCCACACAAAGATCTGCCTAACCTCTTGCATTTTGCTCTCCAGTTGTTTACCTTCTCATCCTGTGTCAGGTCACTGTGCAGTGCAGCAGAGTACAATTTGGGTCACACCCAACCACAGCCATTAGTGATGCTGTGTACTGAATATAACTCCAGGCATCTTTCAACTGTATATGCAGTAAAATACTGCTTTTTTGCCTGGTATTAATTAGGTTACTGAACAAAATAATTGTATCTGTCTTGTGAATGGGTGTGTAATCATGCCGTAGAGCACTATGCTATTGTTTATCAATGTTAATACCCAGCAACCCATTTCTTTTTCAATATAGTATGGGACTTACTTTCAGAGTCAATTAGGTTACATCCAACAGCTGTGACAGCAGATTCTAACCTAGATATTACATGGTTTATGTGTCTTCCTGTGTTTCCACATCATGAGCCAGGTCTAACTGTCTAGCCAATGTCTGAACAAAGACACAAACTCCTGATGATGATCAAGCTCTATAATTTTTGCATTAAACTGTAAAATTAAATTGTGACAGTGTTTAGGCTGAATACTCTTCAGAGTAGATGTGACAGTATCGTCACCTGTAAATAAACACTGACTGCAAGTGTATGACTTGTGTCTTTGTGTTAGTACTGGAGCTCAAACTTGAAATCACTGAAAAAGTTAAAGAAGATAAGTACAAAGTTTACCCCCAAAGTTGAAAGTATCCCTAAAGCAAATCTGCATGTCTTCTCATCTATTTTCATTGACTGTACACTTCTTGTTACGTTTTAACAGTTTTACTAGCTGTGTCAGATAAACTTATTTGATTTGGGGTCATCATGTTGTACATGTACTTACTTCACTGCTCAGATCTACTTCTTTTCATGTAGTCCATCTCATTTCAGGCCTATGTGTATGACATCCGTAGCAGCAGTTACCTCCACAAACTTCAAAAACACTCAGACACAGTGCTCAGTGTGACCTTCAACCCAGCCACACCAGAGGTAAAGAATTTACTTTACATTTTTTCTTTGTGCTTCTGTTATTTCTTTTATCTTGCTACTCATCTACTATGCATTCAGTTTGAAAAAGAAAAAGAAGGTCTCATTCACCACTTTAGGTCTTATTTTAGGGGTTTTAATAAATATAAGAGACTTTGTGTGGGTTTGCAAGTTGTGGCCAGTCGAGTTAATGATTTTCCTTTAGAACAGTTCAATTCCACTACATTTGCAATGTTTTTTTTTTTTTAAACACAGCCTGCTAGACCTCTCACAACACTTGTTGACTGTTTTTTGGCCCTGAGGCACATGCTTTAAATCTGCATGTCCATCATTGTGACTCAATTCGATGATAGATTCAGATGTCTAAGTGTGAAGTGGAAAGTTTTATTCATGGTCCTTCACTGGTTGAATCGCAGTAATCTAGAGAGGTAGAATTCACACTTCATCAGTCAGGGCATGTTCGCTCCCCATCAGTACATTCTGTTTTGTTTGATAGCACGTGGTCAAAGCAGAAAACACCTCGAAAACTGGGAAATATAGAGTGAAATTTTTCCACAGTAAAAATTGTCAGGTAAATAGATAAAACATATAGAACACACTGTGGTATTGTTGAAATAATGCCTTGACAATGTATTTCCACATCTACAGTAACTTTCTCATTCAAATCTGTGCAAATATTTTTTTTTCTTTAGTGAAGTATCTTTTCTCTACAGTGTAATATTATGTGTGTGGAAACCTGCTAAGATTTGACCAGAAGTCATAAAGTTCACAAATGTATGAAAAAGCTGGAAGGCTCCACAGGGTCTGCAGCTAAATAAAGAGCTGTGACAAGTTTCCCCAACTTGACAGTCAGGAGCTTCACATGGGAATATCCTCAAGTTAAAAGTCCGTAAAAGAGTTCTGTTCCTGTTTTATAGATTGAGTGAGAACTATGGCATCAGTATTTTTTAGGTACCACTGTGTGTTTGACCAACTTAGAGAGATCAGTGGCAAAAAGTAACCTGTGTTATATTTAATATCAAACATGGTAAAGACGGTGCAACTTTACTTAGGAAATATATAGTAGTTTGGCAAAAGAGTTCTAACTCAAGGTCACCTTACTAGTATATTATAACTGCATTAAATTTTCAAGAGTGATTGTTTGGAAGTAAAACCTTCATATTTTACTGTGCATATGTAAAATCTTCTCTGCATGGTAGGGTCTTACTACAGTATGTAGCTGGTACTGATGGCTTGAGATATTGAAGCCTACCTATTCAACATTTGGGCCTTAGAAACCACAGTGCAGTCTGTGTCAGAGAGAATATTTGTACAGTTTTTGAGAAAACATAAGGATTTATAATTACTTCAAAATGCAGAAGAGTTGAACTGGATAGCATCTAGAACACCAGTACACCTTTGACTCTGAGATTAGTTTTCCTCATCATTTATATGAGCACTCCTCTTAATATTATTGAGAGTGTAAGATTGCTCATAGATACATACCTAGAGAGTTACAGAAGGTTCTCCGTCACGTTAACAGAAAAATTATCTTCCAGTGATTTACTGAGTGGCTGGCTGAGCTCTTTGAGGCTGTTTCTAGTTAACCTTGACAGCAGTCATCTAATGTACAACAGAAATGGATGCATACATATCTTCATTTCTGCTTTTGTTTGGGGCCAAAAGAGAAATACATTTGATCATTTGTAAATTTAAAAGAAGACTAGTAGTTCAGTAAGACCTTGGAGTTAGTGTCAGTCCAACAGCTAACTGAGGGCAAAGCCGTGTACTTTAATATTACTATATTTCCTGAGCCTGTGCTTCATTCTCACCGAAACAAGACAAAAATGCTGACAAAAAGTGTCCCCAAACTGTCCTCACCTTGTGCTTTATCCACATTTGAGGCGCAGATGTTCTCCATATTTACTGCTGTGAGAACCTTCTGATGCAAGGCATAGACAGATAATGCAATGCATATTTTCCACTCATTTTTCACTCCTGTTTTCCATTCTAATACTTAAAAGACCATCAAGCAGGCAGATATAGCTCCGGGGTTCACTCCCTCAGCTTTATTCCTATATTTCATCCTGTAATGAAAGATTCCAGCTTTTACTATCACGCCACTTTGTTGTCTTGTAAAATTTTTAGGTATTTCACATGACACATGATATGTGTGTAACATTCTCTGTGTGGGACTTGAATGTGCTACCATAAAAGTTGACTTGAAATTTTTTGAAGATGTACAGTTTGTTTATTTTCTGACTTAACAACATGAGTGATTTTATCTCTGCTGGTTCAACACATAAGGATGTTGTCATTTAAATATCTTCTGAGAATAGATTTCTGGGAGGCAGGCTAAGCTGTGTTTCATCAGTTGTCTGTGAGTCAGTGTCTGAAAACATGGCAGTGTTACCGTTCGATTTGCAGTTACTTCCATGTAAAGACAAAGAAAGATTCTGTAGCCGGAGGCAGATTAACTGTGACCTCAAGGAAAAAGGTTACTATGCCACATTAGAGAAATATACTTCATGGGTCTGTGTTACAGCCATGGAAATGTGTTTGTAGTGTTTGACAAAGAAAATTAGTATTCTCTATTGTTTCATCTTTTTTTGTATATTTGTCTTTTGTCATTCAGATATATTGGCGTCTTAAATGTTGACACTTTTATTCAGTTTGCGCAATTTGTAAAAAGTCTTGATTAAGAAGGACATGTTTGTGTTACCTGTGTGTCTCTGACTAAGAGGATGCCTGTGTGCTTTTAATATTTAATTGTGTATTGGGATTGGTTACAATTAGTGGCTTTGCTAATTGTAAACAATCCCAATACCACTGACTGTTCTCTGTATGCTCTACCATCATGTTGTATGATGTGTGAAAACATACTTTTAATGAGTCGTTTCTGGTAGAGCAAAAATGTTAAATACAAACAGCTACAAGTTTGTTTCTTTACAGTACAATCTAAACTTGGAAGAAAATATCACTGAAAAACAACAAAGAATAAGCCAAAAAATGTAAAAATATCCAATTAATGTCCCTTGTGGTTGAAAGCATACAGTCTCAAATCAAACTGAGCAGAAGCAGTGTGTTCTGAGACACTGACATATCTGATCAATTTTAAATGCACACACATTTGTCTTTGTTGGAAGGAGACATAAAGAAATAAACAATGGAATCAGAATGAAATAACATTTATTAAGTACTGTTGCACTCCGGTTTCTGTGTTTTGATTAAGTGAGAAGTTTCTGAACTTTTTCCTTCAAGTACTTTGGACCTCATTTGCACTTCATGTGTTGGAGTTAGTACAGAACTGTGACCACTTGCTGACACATGCAGCTGTCTCCAAAAGTTAACATATTCTATTGTCCAAACCAGGAAGATGAACAATGAGGGAATCAACCGCTTGGCTTTCAAGCTCAGCACTACTCTTGTTTCCATGTATTAGCACACATCATCTTCACCCTAAGCAGGCAGGAAAAAAAAAAAAAGCAGCTGGTGTCCCACTAAACCATTTCACTGTGTTATTTCATCTGTGGTCATTTGAAAGCTGTTCACCTCCTATTCAGTTTTTCAAATATATTTGATATCTTCATTTCCTATTTGCCTGACCCCAGAGAGCAAAGCCCACTGTAGTGGCCAGACAGTAAATACGGAGGTGGACTGTGCTGTCTGCTCTAGAATGTCACATGAGAGTGAGACTCAGACCGAGCTGAGAAAGCTTCTCTGAAATCGACTGGCCTGCGTTCAAACAGATGGAACTGCAATGAACAGGAAGTAAGCAAATAAAGACTTTTGGACAGTTTCAAGAAGACATCAAAATCTATCACATGTAGTAGACAACAATTTCTCATGGTGGTAGTTAATCCTGTTTTCTTTGCCTGGCTCCTTCTTATCTGTCCTATTGTTAAACTCTGAGCGAGACAGGAAACAAGCATACTGGATTTTCCAGAATATTGGAATGTTTCTTTTGGGGGAAAACTTGATTGGATTTAGTTTTAAACAAACAAGATCAAACATGCTACTTAATAAGCTTGAGAAGTTCTGGTAGGTAAACTTTGTTGCCTTTGGACAGATCCAGACTAGCTATTTCCCCATTTCCAGTCTTTATACTAAGTTAATAACTACATATTTTTTGTCAAACTGTCCTTTTAAAATAGGCATTTATAGATCAATTAGGCATATCTGTCTAATTTATTGTGTTTATACAAATTCACAAAATAGTTGTCAAGCAGTCTAGAACTGTTTTTCTTTTCTTTTAATAAAGCTGCCAACTTTTAAAAATTACTGAGATTTTGAGAGGACAGTTCTTTCTTCTTTATTTGGATCCTCATTCGCTTCCTCTAGAGACTTCGTTTGGGCCACAAAAAGAGCACATAAACAGACAATTAGTTTAATCAATAAACTTAAAGCAAGCTTAGAAATGTGTACATGGTGTAAGTATGTAAACACAAACACAAACATAGACATAGACACACATCCTACAACAACTGAAAGAACAACATTGTGTGGCTTAAGTTATATGGTGTTCTGCCATTGTGTCGACCTTAATAAAAATATTTTGGGGTGTTTCCTGCATTTTTCTTCAACATTCCACACTCAGCTTCTGAAGCAAAGACATGGCCTGCTGTGAGTCTGCATTTCATTAGATCCATCCAGACAGGTTTGTCCTGGGCCTGTGTAGACTGATAGAGACTGGCTACAGGGCAAGCAGGGAGTCTGAGCTAGAGATGAATTTAGCGTTACTTTCATTATTTGTTAATTTGATCATTTCAAGCTCTGTCCCATAATAGTAAATATGATGATATGATCCTTAGGTTTTCTTGGCAATCAGACAGTTTCTGAACTAAAACAAACACCTTTCTTTCATAGTTTACAATTGCTTCGCCAGTTATGAATAAATTTTTTAAAAAATCTTGTAATGCTCAAAATGAATGTATTAATGCATGGACGGTCTGCTCTTTTTCCCTTTTCTCTCATTCCTTCTCCTCTCAGCACGTACAGTACAGAACATCCCGGTGTGTTGGCATTTGTCAAGTGAGTGCTCTACAACTGATGAATGATATCCTTTGGGAGGGAAAACACATTGCTCCCCACATCTTCAAAGCCTCAGCCTTTGTTCATACCACTTTCTGAAGACAGACATTTTCTGTCATCCAGCCTGCCAGTATTTGACACAGGTTTTGACCACTGAAAATCGAACCCACATTGTGTTCTCCATCATCTTTTTTTTTTTTAATTCTCCTTTGAACTGCTCATTCGTGGGGGTTTTTCCATCTTACTGAGCCAGCATACCTGACAGTAACTTAGTTTATGTAACGTGCATGACACACCATGCTGATTCTCGGTCTGATTTATAACACCAAAGTTCCTGAAAAGTTTTGAATGAGACGTAAATGTACTGTATGTAAAACAAATAAAATGCATATCATAAAGGATGCATGCTAAATTCCCAACATTGTTTCTTATAGATGATAAATGTATTTGATATTATTAGAAGTCACATGTCACGCCCACCAAAAGTGAAAAGCATATGCTGTTAAATTTAAATCTATATAGCAGAGGTTCCAGGGTTGCATAATGAAATCTGAAGTAGTATCTTAGAACAGAGCTCAAACTTAATGATGATGACCCAACCCAAAGTTTAATTAATGTAATCACTGCCTCTACAGTACCATGCATGTTCGCATGGATGAGTTTAATGCCTTATTAATTACACAGCCTAATGGTTTTGGATGGCAGTAGATGAAAAGATCTGTGTTGTAGTGTTTCTAATGGAGCTGTTCTCTGACCCTCTTAACTTTTAAACAACTATCAGTGGCAGGGCCCACATGCCTTGTTTACTGTTCACCGAGTTAATTGAATCCCGAGCAGAGAACACGCCTTGAAGAAAGAAGAGTTAGTGAAAACTGTTTGTTTAGTGACGGAGTTTCAAACATATACAGCGCATGGTTTTTTATAGGTGTAATGTGTTTGTGTTTGTCTTTGAAAACGCCTGTGTGACTACAGGAGAGAGGCTGCAAACATCACCCGTCAAACAAAGATTAAATCCACCCCAGTTTAGTCATTGTATGTTTGAGTCATCCTCAGACCTCAGCTATTGTGACTCCCTTTCCCAGCACAGGCATCTGCTTGCTGGTAAAAGATGATTTCTCCTGCATAAAACAGTTTTAGTACATGGGAAAAAATGTTGGAACTATTGTTGCACCAAATGTGTTTTTTATCACTGCTTGGCAAAGCATTGTTTTCTCACTGTTAATATACTTTAAAAAGACACGTTCCCTCTTTGGTGATTACATAGTCAAATCTTTTCGGATGGCAGTTAATAAAGAGAGCTGTTTCTAATGGGGCTGGTCGTTGACCCTTGTAAGTTCTACATAGCTATCTTAGCAGCTAAGGGGCATTACGAGAACAGCTTGGCTATTGTTCATTAAGGTCACTAAACAAGAGCTTGCGGTCCAGGAAGACCTAAATAAGAGCTTGTGCAATGAGCGGTTGGCAAATTTTTAGGTTGTCTTCACTTATTTTTCATCAGGCAGGATTTGTAAAGACTTTAAGAGGAATGATGTGTATTGCGAAGAAATTTGGCTTGAAGTGGTTTGTTACATGCCCTGGTTTTACATGTAGTACACAGTACATTTGAAAATATAGTGAAAATAGAGTGGATGGTGAACAACTGTTATGAATCTTACACTGAGCAGCTGCAGATATGGATATGTATCATAAGCCTCATTCTGAATCCCAAATGGAGATTTTCCTACTGCTGTTTCTGCTGATTGGCTGTCTGAGTGTTGATGTAATTCTCCCTCACCCTCATCTGTTCACTGTGGATAGCTTGATAAAAGCCGATGAGATAATCCTGCCTTTGTACTAAGAAATGTAGTGAAGAGGTGGCTGCACTTGTGTGTGTGCCACATCCATATGTGAGTTACAGTGTGCAGTGTGCACTGTGGATGTGTGTGTGTGTGTGTTTGCACGTCTGTGCTTAAATGGGCATGGAGGGAGTGGGTTGATGTTAGTTTATTGACGTGTGGGTGCCTTATTAAACTGTAAACAGTTGACTCACCATGACCAGCGCTGGCAGGAACTTGAGAACCACTTTGATTAAACGAGTTATATAAAGCTCAGACCAGGTGGATTCGTGTTATTGTGATAAAGAGCAGGTATAAAAAAATGAGGAATTTCAGTGGGAAACAGGAAGAATTTGAACCTTGGTTAGCTCGTCTTCTTTAACCACGCAGGTGTGCTGTTATACAACTTGGTCTTCAAAATAGATAGCCATAAAAAGGAGAGTGATGTGTGACACGGCTCCTGGGAATATAATCCACAAGAGCAAAAAGCTGAATGTGATGTCATTTCTGTCTCTGTCTTTCCCAGCTGCTGACTGGGACCCTGGATGGGAAGCTAACGCTGTTTCAGTCCAGCAGCGGGGCCCTTCTGTCTCATGACACCAGTGCTGCTGTGCATAGCGTCCCCAACATGACTGGGTAATCATAGCAGGCTGCTGCAGAGGCCATGCAGATTTCATTAAACCACTTCCAAGCCCCTGGCTTGAATTTCTCTGGGAAAGCACAACGTAAGAGTTTTGTTTTGGGCTGTTGCTTTAATGACAATAGAAAGTCACTGCATGATTAAAAAGTACAATTCTTTATGTTTTTGTTTTATGTAGCCATCTATATCATTCCATCCGACTTTGTTAGATGATCAGTATGTGAATTATTAGACTACTTTTTTAGACTGAGATCCAATTGGATATCAGTGCTTTGACTAAAAATCTTCCATGAGGTTCATTAAACTTCATTATTGCAAGGCAACATTTATTCAATTACGGATGATTGTACCTGAAGTAAATACGCCAAGAATAATTATATTAGCTGTTACTGTAACTGTCCATCCATTCTCGCACATTCTGGATGATCAAGGATCAAGACTTGGTTTGTTCAGTATGTGGAATAGATGTACATCTATATCACTCTTTATAATGACTACTTAGCAGATGAGCACACCGAGCTATGACATCAACTGGGTGGAACCCCTTCGGCTGCCAGACACACAGATGCTACTACTGTTCATACTGACGCACCCATACACACTGTTTAAGCTCTACATTTATCCCCACTCTACACCCATCACAGCAAAATGACGTAATAAAAAAAGGACTCTCACAATGTGAAGTTTAAGGTTTAAATGGTTTGTGTTGTGTATGTGAATAAATAAATTCTATCCTGCATCTTTTTAATGCTGATCTCCCACCAGCTTTTCTGATTGTTGTGTTAATTTATGCTGAACATACCAGTGAAACCTTATTTTATGACAAATTAAAGGCTGATTTAACATTCTACAAACTCAGTTGCCAGCTAACAAACTTTGTAAAACAAAGTCTTACACAATGGCCTTTGGTATGAGACAGTACTTCAACTCCAGATCTAGTGCTCTGGTTTCAGTTTGCACTGAAAAAATACCCATCCATAAAGTTAATAAAATCAAATATATGGGTTTATGGTTTGACTCTTACTTTTAAACCACACATTGATCATATTATGAAGTTAAAGATACAAAATGCACATTTTGGGAATCAAGCTAGTGCTAACTTGAGACTCTAAATCAATCCATTCTTATTTCCCTGCTCTGCTGCACTTCGCTGCAGTATGCTCCAACCAGCCTTCAGGTATTGGCTGATTGAAACGACAGTAGGAATGCTATGAAGCATATCAGTCAAGCAGAAATAGTTGACCTTCTTTGATTTGTCAGAAAATCAAACCTCACTCAACATTTGACGGGAAAACCTGTACACTGCCCGACTGAAACTCACGAAACCTTAGACGTCATGTCTTTACATCAAGACACTTTTTGGAGCTAGTTTTATAAACAATTACATACTACACCTTTAGTTTCGGTATTTGTTTTCAAGACTGTTCCATTGGGCACATACCATTTGTTGTCAGGAATGCTTTCACAAGAAGATTTACCTGAAGAGCTCGATCTTTGTGTAATGACTTTTGACCATTTAATACAACAAATTCAACTCATAGTTGTGTTCCTGCCACGGATCGTGTCAACAAACAAAGTGTTTTATGTGTGATACAGGAATAACTGTTGTTGACCATACCATGCTTTATAACTATAATACCAAAGATAATAGCTAAGTAACATTTCCTTGCAACCACTTTGTTTTATGATAGGGCCACAATTCTTGATTTTTTTCTTGACCAGAAAAAAAAAATACTATGCTATCATTATCAGAGCAGGCATGTTTTAAACTACCACAGTATTTAGAGAAGCTCTAAGTACTGTGGTGGTATTTAAGCAAGCTCTGCCTGTCTGAAATAGACATTTCAAGCGTCACTCATTAGGAAAAGATATTGTACTTGACGCATTATCTGACGCTGATGCTGATGATAGGATGATAAATCCACTGATAGCGGCTGTCTTGACTCCCTCAAACGGAGCTTAATTTTCAGTACACTGCTCATCTCTGCCTTGTCGCCTGTCCAATAGTCTGCGCTTGATTTACTCTGTCTTTTTGGACTGTGAGTTTTACTTGATTTGGAATCAGACTGCATGTGAAGATTGTTCTCTGTGCAGCACCAGTCTCAGCTAGATCAGATGAAACATAGTTTTGGAGGTTACATAATATCTGTGGTCAGATTTCCTATCACAAAAAAATGGACATTATGCATTAAAGAATGCAGGGCTGCATGTGATTTATAGGGTGGCAGCTATTCCTTTCATACATCACATTATTCATATTATTTATGTTAGTGTATGTGCATACTTTTTATTCCTTGAAGATAGGTCTGTACTGGCAAGAGTGAGTTTGCCCTGTCACAGTGAGCTTTAGTGTTCCTGCAAGCAGCACAGACTTCTCACTGGAACAAAACACAATAAATTGTATTTTGAGGAAATTTATGTAGCCATGTTCTTTCTCCATTAAAATGTGTGCTAGCATGTGTGTGGGTGTTTTTTAGGAGTTACGGTCTCGCTCTTGCATAAATGAACCAGCTAAACTGAGATTCAGTGAGCACACATTCACAAACCAAAATGATATATTGGTATACACACACATTCTTTGTCTGTGTGAGGTCACTTTGGGTGTTCTCCCTGCATTGATCTCACCAGTAAAGAATAAAGTGTTTATACTTCAAAATTAAAAAAAGTTAAATGTAAGAATAACCACACCCATACGTCATAATGCAATCTGTTTGAAAATTTGATCTCACACAGTAGTTTATCATTGAGTTTGACAAAGAAAACTCCGTCTGCTTCCAACTTTGTTTCTCTGAGTACTAGGACACTGGATGTGTGACAGCCTTGAACGCAGCTCAGAGTTATGCTGGCAGTAGAAACAGTGCTGTTCTTCATTGCAGAACTCACAAGCTAGTTCATTTTGCATCTCATGATCATCTACTCATCATCAATCAACAAAAATAGTCTCATAGTCTGTGTCAACAACACATGGCACAGTTCACTGCTCTGAGTTCTGAAGGCAGCCCTTCACCTTTCCACCTGATCACTATGTATTAAGAAAACCAAAATACTGTATAGTGCATCATGAGGCATGTGACATTAACTGACTTCTGTGAATCTCAGGTCTTTTGTTTTCATGAACTCAGTGCAACTCATATAGCTGTGACTCATACAAGTCTTACGCAAGGCTTTTTCTTAATATTATATAATGTTCTATGAACTATTTCAACAAAGTGGTTATTAATGTGATCTTTTCTGACATGAGTAATGTTGGTTTCGACACCTGGTTCAGTCACGTCCGACCACATGATATCAGCCTGATAAAAGAACAAAATGTGCAACATTTTCTTGTTTTACCCCAAGTGTTGCGTTCAACTGAAAGTCAATAAAAGTAGCATCTGGGGCACCCAAGACTAGTGTGGAGCTGTTTTTAGCCTTCGCCTTTGCCTGGCGGTTTCAGTTCATTTAAATGAACATGTTAATCTTGGTAACTACAGTACTAAAGGTAATGTTTAAAGGTAAACATGGATCATCACCTCTGGACGGACTAATAAATATGGGTGAGATATCCAGACGGAGCAACACAGGAAGAGCCAGACAGGAAAGCGTCTTTGTATTCGATTCTGTCCCTAGCTGTTCAGGGTTGCTGTGTGCAGACAACAACGGAAATACAGATTAGTAGCAGATGGTGTCATCCAGGGTACAAGACATAAACATTCGGGTGCTTAATACTCCGATAAATCAACACAATATCCTTGTGGAGTTAGCAGGAAAAATGTGAAAAACAGAAGTGCGTAACACAAGGTGCCAGATTGCTAAACGAAAGTGGAACATTTTGGAGCTTTTGAAATCATAGTGATGATTTAAATAACAACCTTGATCTTTTAAAATGGAAAATTTAATTATCAGTTTACTACATGAATTCCTAAAAAATAAAAAAAAAATGCAGCAGGATGAGATTTTTGCAGAAAAAAAGTTAATTCCAAGTATTCATTTGTGTCCTAAAAAGGAGAATCAGAAGTGCACAGCCTGTCCTTTTACAGGGTCAAATTCATTAAGCAAAGGTACAAAAGCAAGATAAGATGATAGTTTGGCATCTGAGTATAAACCATCAAGTCTCTGCACATTTCTCTGGTTCATTTCTCTACACGTCAACCTAAACTCCAGCCACTCACTGACATAAATATACCATCTCAACACCAACCTCTACCATTAGCGAATTCCTTTGTTTTTATTACTGAATTGACTTCCACAAGGGGGCAATTTAATGTTTTCCTCTCTAATCGTGTTTAACCAAGCTGGAGAATTAACAGCACATGTGTTCTTAATCTTTCACTTTGTCCATAAAATGAACAAACAAAAAAGCTTTGAAGAGAATGATGTGATCAGAGTTAATGCTCAGGCAAATGGGAAGCATAAAAAGCCAAATGTATCATCTGTCCATCAGTGCTCGAATTGAGTTTGCAGGTTGCGTGGTTGCCAACTAACATGGGCAATCGCCTGCCTGACGGTTTCAGGTTAGGCATTAGTCTATTTCATATTGAGCCAGGTTTTTCTACCCTGGAATGAACTCAGATTCAGCAGCAAGACAAATGTTTCACAATCAGGAGTGGACATAGACAAAATGATTCCTTCGCCATGGCAGTATCACTCTTGATTTAACCTGACTGTTTAAAACCTCTGGTGTACATACAGAAGCAGGAAGCCAGCTACAAAACCTGGAGTCACTAATGAGCAGGAAATTCTCCCCTAGAACATTTGGAAATTTCCAGCACCGTGTTCCTGTTAACTGCACCTATCCATAGTATTGTGTCTTCAGTGGCTGTGCCAACATGCACTGCTTTGTCGTCCATTATAAGAATATGTAAAACTTTCATGTTTCCTTTGACAACCAAAGCAAACAGCAATGTCTTATTTAGCTCTTGAAACCATGTAAATCTGCTGTTATTGCATGGAATAAGTGTCATCTATGCTTGTCAAAGATAAGTCTTCTTTCTTATTATGAACAAATCCTAGAAAAAGACAAAAACATCAATCATTTGATCTAACAAATATGGTCTGTGTGGTCAAAGTGGGAATTACTCTGTGCCCTATTTATTCCACTGTTACTATAAAAACAATGTGTAGTGTACATCTAGTAAAAGTACACAAAAGATATAATTAAAAGCATTAAAAATACAAAGCAGCCCATGTACCCTGCTATGTTGGTTGTGCTAGAATTTAGTTATTAACATCATCACAAACTTGTTTAGTTCACTTCCACTGGCCACAACAAGGCAGGGTGAGTAAGTGTAGCATTAGTGGAGCTTCAGCTATGCTGCAGCACCTTTTGTGCCCAGGGACCCAAGGCCAGAGCTCCTCCTCCTCCTCCTCCTCCTCCTCCTCCTCCTCCTCCTCCTCCTCCTCCTCCTTCCTTCTCCTACACTGAAGACACGCTCACTCTCACTTTGTTCTCTCTCACATAACACTGTTCATGGTCCTTGCATTCACTGTCCATACACATCAATCTTCTTCTGGGTCCCAAGTTGTTGTTCCCTGTAGATTTTTTAGTCATTCTTGCGCATGTATTCTGTGAAATGACTTCTTAAGATCTTGTAACTTTCCTCAATATATCTTAGTGCTCTGCCATAACTCTACACATCCCACCAGCTCAAGGAGGAAAATGGGAATCTGGAAGCGATTACCAAATGATTGCATCTCAGAAATGAAAATGCAATTTTGTGAAAAGAGGGTGGAAGCAAAATTGCGCTGGTGTAATCTCCCACCCATTAACCTAAGTAAGTACGAGTCGATGTACGTTTATGGAAACCTTAATATTAATTAGTTTTTCCTTTAATTTTATGCATTTTCTGGAAAATTTTATCCCAACCAGAACTGCACTTTGGGGAGATTCTGCTTGTGTTCAAGTTCAGTGGTTCAAATACACATCTGGGAACAAGTCCTAAGCCACTGATTTGACTAAAGTCTGATTACATCACTTTGACAGGCAACATTGTGTAAAGCTGGCAGTGTTTGACCCTCGCTAAACATGACCAACCAGCAGACTTTTAATGGGGTTCTCACAGCTTGCCATCCTCCAGCAGACCTGTAGGCAACAAAGAAAGCAAACAAGGTTTGCTGTGTTCATCTTTCCGCTTAGGATATTGGAGAAGCACAAACACAGGCTTGGCAGGTCTGCGTCTGACTTTGTGCTCTTTGTGACAGTAAAATAGCAAATGTTGTTATGATCCCATATAATATCACCCAGGAAATATTCTGTTGTGCTGAATTTACAAATCATGTATCAACAAATCCCACCCACAAAGCTGACATATAAACCTTTGAGAGAACAAGTCAAACATTGGTTATCTCACTTTGATGTAATGCCTGCTCTAAGCCAAGGCATGTGAGCCATTTTCATATGAAAACTGGAATTAGATGCTTTGAGAGCAAACATGTGGTATCCTGGAAACCTATTGTCTATTTTGCAAGTCCTGCTTTTAGTTTAAAAACTCTGTCTATATCTATGTTAATACATATAATCAATACATACACCATAGCTCCTGTATTGTTTAGGGTGGCCAATGGGCACCATTAGTGTGTTAGTACACAGTAAGCCAGAAAGTCAATCTGGAGGTCCTGCAGTGTTTTTCTCAACTGATTTGCAAAATGTGAAAGAACAATTTGGGAAGTTTTGTTTTTCTGCCCAGTGAGTCAAATGTTGTAAATGAACTGCTGTAGCTGTAACAATATCTTAAACAGGACTTTTAGGCAGGACGTTGTGGTGGTAGTTCAGGAAGTTGAGGGATATCAATGTAATCATGGTGTTATTTTATGCATAAGAGAGACTCTAGTGTTCATAAATGACATCGCATAAGCCAGTAAATGCACATAATTGGTGCTTTTGTCGTGAAATAGCAATCTGGCATCGGTTCACACAGTGAATATCTATTTCTATCTCAGTTTTCCAGAACTGCCTGCAGCCCCGAGGCTTTGTTTGGTGGTTTCTGTGATGTGGTGCCATACATCAGCCATAAACATTAAACTGTGTCATCAGGACAAATAACAAGCATGGTAAGAAGATTCATTTTGTCTAAAGTTTGCTGAACGAAAATAAGCCGGAGCTCTGAAATGTTTAAATTTGGGTAAGACACAAAAACAAATGAAGTCAGTGACAGGGAAATTTAACTGAAATGTGTTTGGCAAAGGAAACGGTATAATATTGTGACAGTGAAAATTGCTATTGTGAGAAGTCTCGAAGAAAATGTCTAAATCCTCAATCTTCCTTTGCAGACAATGTCTTTGAACAATTGTCTACAGCCGTGCTAGCTCTAGCAGCAGGCTGTAGGCTACTTACAGCACAGCAGTGCATTTGGATAAATATGCAGCATGCTGACATTAACACATTACTAACACGCTGATGTTTAGCAAGTATAATGTTTACCACATTCACTTTGTGTGGAAGCATGCCATCTATTCCTACTGAGCACTAGACACAACAAATTACTGGGTCGGGAGGGAGAGTCACATGTGTTTCGAACAAGGTAAGAATGTATTTGTAGAGGAAGGTGCAGCAGCAAACAAGTCAGCATGAATCAAGACGAGTGAATGAATGAGTGAAGCATCCTGCCAGCACCTGATGCCATTCAGTCTATTCTAGCATGACTTCTTCCTTAATTGTCGACAGATTGAAATCAGTTTTTTTCTGGTTGTCGTAGCACTAAGAAGAATCCCTTCCTGTGCCACCCATGTGCTTTACAAAAAAAAAAAGTTTGATTGAATTTGACAAGACTGCTAGTTAGTGGGCATGCAGAAGTCTGAAACGTTTCGAAAGAAACAATAACAAACTGAAGACCACCACTGATAATGTTAAAAAATCCGTCTCCAAACAGACTACAGTGTAGCTGAGTGGGGAGGGGAACAGCCACATTGGTTTTGGAGCAGCAAAGAGTCATGTGATGCCATAACCACAGGCAAACTAACACCAGTAATGACTGTGGTTAGTGAAGAGCACAGCGAATGAGTAATGAGGACAGTAGCATCTCTTTCCAGTTCTTTAAATGCATACTGTACATTATAGTGCAACTGTCATGCAAACAGCGCTGCCATTCCATTAGGGAGATTATGCAAGGAAATTTTACAGTGCCAGCCATTCTGGCCAAATTTGTTTCATTTGCATTACTCAACTTTTGGCATGATAAACTTAAATGGGCTATTCGAAGTAAATCTTAACCAGAAAGACCGTTTCTAACTAAGCTCTTTATTTTCCTCATTCCCAAAACTATTGTATTTTACAGAAGATGTGAGATTTGCATGCTACATGTGTCACTCTCTCCAGTTCTCAGTACTTTAAACATTTCAGGTGCCAGATTTCCTTTTTGGCTAGTGCTCCTGAGTCACACTGAACCTTTTTTTTTTTTTTTTTTCTGTTAAGAACACATAAACCTCCACAATGAAGTCACAAGTTGGAGACGAGCATTGGAAACTATAGTTGTTTATCAACCTAACTTACATCCATCACCTTCATGTCATGGCTCATCCACATATCTGGTGTTTGTATTAATACAGGACACCGCAAATGTGTGGATTTTATTTCTGCGTTCCAGGTAAGCGCTGGATCGTGGTGTGGTCCAGATGACCTAGAAAGTTTCTCCTAAAAGTGATTGAGATCCGAGCTGCCTGTTGAGCAAGATATAAGATTAGTGTGTCAATCACTCTCTCTCTATGACATAGTTTGGTATAAACAAATCTGACATTAATTTGTGGCTACCTTTTATTCCTTTCTACTCATTTGTAAACATTACATGACCTTAAAATTTCCCTGCACTGTCTACATTCGCTCTGTGCAAGCTCTGCTCTGTTTAAGCCGTGGCGAGCATCCCAAAGTTGACTTTTTATCGTAAATATTTCCCCCTTCTCTGCTAAAGCATCATTACTCAGTAGTGGCGTTTCAGAATTGTAAAAGTGGCTAAACGCAGATCTTGGAAATCAAAGCTTAGTGGAAGCTAGCACGGAAAGTTGTCTTGTAGTTTTGAAAGAGGAGTTTGTAATTTGAGAATATGGTTACTATTAGATCAAACTTTATCCTAAAACAGCCACTGAGACCTCTTCTTCTTCCAAATCTGGCTTTATTGATGCCTAATGATTTAAACATAATCAAATAGATGAAAACAAACTGCCACTATACCACTTAATGAGTCCAAGTCTATGGAGCGTTTGAACCTTTTCCACCCCTGACATTTGTTCTCTGGTCATTACAGAACGCTTTTATCATCAGCATTCCTGTGTGTCTGACAAACTGTCTGCTACTGTTTCTAATTTCTGTCAGGTTAGTGAATCCATGTTGTTGAAAGGCAGGCGCCCCATTTGGGAAGAAACTGTCTGTTCTTCACCCCCTTCTTTTCCTCTAAATGGAATGCACATTTCCAATTGACGTAAACCATCCCTGAGACGTATCCTATTGGTACACAAAAATGTACCCAATTCCAGCCCTATGATCACTCTATCAGCCTTTCTTTCCCTGACACCGCAGTACGAAGCCTTGGCAAATACCTGATATACTCCAGACTCATGACACTGCTTGCCAGCTATATGGACGCATCCAAAGCATCTATTGTTTTAGAGATGAGTAGAGACGTTTTCATGCTCTATTTTATTCCACATTGCAGACATAGCTGGGATTCATACTTTGAGTTATTGATATTGTACAAGTTTCCAACAGTGATACAGATGATGATGATACATACAATTACCTATAAATTGCACAAAAGCTTTTCCTGGTGTCTGCATCTTGTTTTATGGGCAATTGTACTATATATTGAATTGTACTTGTTTCGTTATTTAATGAATACCAACACATTTATGAAGAGCACCTAAGCAACTGCTTATCATCGTGCTTTTGGTTGACTCATCACCATTGCCCCATGAAAGTGAACTAGCTCCAGACAGAGAGTGAAGGTCGGTTTGAAAGGCAGCCTAGGGCATTGTGGGCATCACGGTGTGTGAGAGACAGAGAGAGAGAGAGAGAGAGAGAGAGAGAGAGAGAGAGAGGAGGGGAGGAGAGGAGGGGTCACGAATCCCTCATACCAGCCTCTGTGTGTGAGCACGGGTATGAAAATTACGCGTAATTATGTAACTCTGTGTCTTAACAGCCGACGACAAACGGTTCATACCCAAAAGAGTTTGATTGACAGGCTTTCTGTGAGCCTCTATGTAAGAGGAGGGAGGTGGGTTCCTCAGTCACTGCCTCAACTCCTCCAGACTGTGGATACGGTGAACCAAAGTGGACTTTACGCACGAGGTTTACAGGAGACGCAACTTGTCATTCATTTCATCATCGGCTCACATCATCACATCATCGCAGAAGTTGTTGTTTTTTTTTTTTTTTTACCAGGCTGAAACTTTCTTTTCTTTGTCGGATATCTGACTGACTTTTAAAATAAAAGGCTGCCTTAGTCAGGTAAGTTGAACGCCGCAGTGATCTTCATTGTTAAACTTCTCTGCATCGAGAGTGCGCAAATAAAGAATGAGACGCGTTTACGGGCGCAGCAAATTAAATGTGAAAAGCAGTTCCCGGCAGTCAATAGAGTAGACTATAAGATCAATACATCATAGAGCCAGTGATGCTGCCAGAAGTCATTTGTGCGATTTCTGTCTTGTACTTTTGTTCCAGTTATTTAGTGGGTAACTAACGATATAAAAAAAATAAAAAAAAAACGCACAGAAACCATTTTTGTTTTTTTGCTGTTTTAAGGAGATATGATACTCAGGAGAAGTCTCTTCTTGCTGCTGTTATCATTTACCTTCCTCCACGCATTACCACAAGGTGAGTGGAAAATTTGTTCATGTGTAAATTCATTCATTAATAATAATAGAAAAGTTTATAATGGATAATTATCTTTATTATTCAAACTAATTCAGTGCTAGAAACCCCACCAAGGTGATGTGATTGAAACATTTGCTTTCTTTGCAGTTGTTCCTTTGTTTTAAAAATAACAATTCTGTTAATAAAAGAGCATCATTTCCACTTGAAGTAGGCCTAACTGTGCATTTCCTCTCCTGTCATCTGTAGATGGTGAGCAGGAGGATGTAACATCATTTGACTTATTTGAAATCAGCCACATCACACGCAAGACCGTGGGGGCCAAACAGTTCCGGGGCCAAAACTCAGATATCCCTGCTTACCGCTTCATTCGCTTCGACCATCTCCCTCCAGTGAGCACCCCAATACTCAAACAAATACTACAGCAGATGCAAAACAATGAGGGCTTTGTGTTTGTGGCCAACATACGTCAGGACCGCGCCTCTCGGGGCACCCTGATTGGTTTGGAGGGACCTGATGGCCAGAGGCATTTTGAGATCGTGTCCAATGGACGAGCCAACACTCTGGACCTGGTGTATTGGGTGGATGGCTCACAGAATGTGGTTTCATTCGAGGATGTGGACCTGTCTGACTCACAGTGGAAGAATATCACACTTTATGTTCACGGGGAAAATGCACACCTGTTTGTGGGCTGCACCCTTATGGACAGCTTCATCCTGGATGAACCTTTCTATGAGCACCTGAAGGCTGAAGGAAACCGCATGTATGTTGCAAGGGGATCCAGCCGGGAGAACCACTTCAGGGTAAGACGGAGACTACGGCTTTTTGGAAGCTAGACAAGGATTTCCCAAGATCTGGGAACTTTTCTAGCTCTGCTTTTTAAACATTAGTTTCCAGAAGTAGAAACTAACTAAAGTGTTGGCAGAGTGACTCTGTGTTGCCCTGGTCTTTTTCTGTGGAAACTACTCCAAATTTAGACTCAAATTGCTCCTGTGTTTAAAAATGACTGTGAATGTGTTTGACAGGGTCACGAGGGAACTTCTGTGTTTGAATGTGTGTGTGTGTGTCTGTTTCCCAATGCATTGTTGAATTGCAGTAAGTGGGTAAAGCTACTTCATATGACACTTCTGAAATATGCCAAAGTAGCCACAATACCATATATAATACGGACCATAACTATTATGATTAAAACCTGTCTTCTCTTACCAAACAGGGTCTTCTGCAGAATGTGCGTTTCATCTTCGACACCCCAGTGGAAGACATCCTCCTGAGCAGAGACTGTGAGGTCACGAAGGAAGGTGAGAGTGGATTTTTGTGGTTAATTAGTGGTGTTAAAACAAGCATTTATTCAATAGCTCTGGCTATATTACATCAGTGGGAGCCACTTCTCTTTCTGTGATGTTCACAATCCAAAAAATGAGTCAAAATAATTACATTAGCAAACAGTTTCAAGTCTGATACCTCACAGATGTGATTGGGAAACTCGTTCACATGCAATTCTCCAAAGTATGGTATCTGTGTTTTGTTAACTATCAACCACAGCAACTTTCCAGACCGAACAGTTTGGCATTCTCAGTCGACTCCCTTTGAATAGATTTGGCTCTTTTTTAAGTGGGCGAGAAGGTTTGCAGATTTGATATATGGTAAGATCTCCCACCAGTCCTTCATGTCATAGAAGCACAGAGTTTTTGGTGATCGAAAGGATGTGCACATGCTTACATTTATTTTAATTGGCAGACGAGTCAGGATAAAGCCCTGGGAAAGAAAATAGAAAAGAGAAAGTGAATGCTATACTGCAGAGTGGGGAGCTTCAACTTCCAGCTGCACACACAAACATGCAGACACACACACACACACAGTGAAGTCATGAACTGGCCTATTGGGTTGCTTTGCTCACATGAGGAATGGTAGCTCTTGAGCTACAGTGGGGCGCACCCAAAGAGCGACTGCAACTAAAAAGATACAGATACCTGAGTAGATGGGTAATCATCCTTTAAGACAAAGCCAAGGGGTCAACCCGATCTTCAAACTGTGCCTTTGGTTCACTGTGACAAAGCAAATCCATATGCGGTTTATGTGTTTGTGCGTGACAGAGCAGTTGTTGCACTTCTGTTGCCACAAGCGGTGTTGAATTCCAGCTGAATGAGTTTATTTGTTTAACAAATGTCACCAAGGCCTGGAAGTTTTCTACACGCTGCCTGGTACCAGCCAAAGTTCTGCACTGGTTGCAACTTTAATGGCAAACTGTACCGATGAGCCCACACAACCCACGCTCATAAAAACTGTCATGTTGAACATTAATGAGCAACATTAAAATGACCTAAGCCTTTTTTTTTTCCTTTTTAAATATTTCCCCTATCTGCTTTGAGAAAATAGAATATGTCTGTTAGACAGGGAAGAATGTGTAACTGCTTTCACAGACGATCAAGCGCGCCTTAACATGCGCACACAGCATGAAGCTCTCCAGAGAGTTGAATGAATCCAGCAGACTGAAGAGAAAAGAAAACATAGCACTAGCTACACTGGGACATCACTGGGACATTTGGATGACTCTCGGATTTAGAGTCCCGAGTCTGCTATTAATCTTCACCAATTTACAAAACAAGATCCAAGGCAGTTGCATATACTGTGCAGTATGTGCTTTGGCTGAATGACAGGAGACAGGAGACATGAGGATCTGATATGTGTTTTCTGCATCACACATTTATAAAGTTCATTATGTTCCAGCTGGAGTTCACTGGTTTAAGAAGAGGTCAGTGGAGATGTCATGTAAAGGATAGATGCATAGAATTTTATAAGGGTTCATTCCAACTCCGCCCCACAGAAGTGGCCCTGTCCTGTTGTACACAGCTGGCAGACACGTTACTCTGGGCTGGACTTCCTGCTCCACATTTTCAGATTGTGCAAGAAAGACTCAACATTAGCCTCACAAGACTCTTCAAATGAGCCAGTAGGTTTCAGTCATACACTCCATGTTAGTAATGAATGACAAATGTGGCAGCTCAAGGGATTTTCACACCAGTGTGTTGACATCCAGACAAGGGTATCTCTAGTCCCTGGGCTACTGATGAGCTGTAAGGACAAGACCATAAGCTTCACAGGCTTCTTGTAAATCCATCGCTGTGGTCACTCCAGTCTGTTAAGTTCATATAGGAAGTGTCCACTTGTCTAAAAGGACATGGAGATTTATGAGAACTGTGTGGTTTCCTCATCACTTGAGGAACACCAAGATTTCTGCTTTTTGTGCGGTGCCATCTGCTCCCACCGCCAACCCTGCTGTCATCCTATGATGAAAGATTTACCGTCGCCATTTCAAACGGATACACTTTTCAAATCAAACACCACTGACCGAACATCTGCTTTTGGAGATACAGTAAACATTGTAATCACGGTATTGTTGTGGTGTTTTGGCTCACTTGGGAAAAACAGGAAATCGCTCCCCGATCCCTGATTCCCTGATCAGAGTTGTCATGTTTCAGTTATCATATGTCTGAAATATGTTTTCCATCTCCATTCATTTGCTTGCTTGTTCATTTACACCGCTGTTTCTTTTTACGTCCCTCCAGATGGCGCTAATACTGTGAGCGAGAGCAGAGAAATACTGGACGTAAGTCCCTCCATCACGACAAACGTTATAGGTCAGAAGACAGATGAGGTGGGTGGAGACATGTGTGAACGCTCCTGCGAGGAACTTAGCACCATGTTCCAGGAGCTCAAAGGCCTTCGCGTTGTCGTCAGTAACCTCATTGACGGTTTGCAAAAAGTGGTAAGTAGGACAAGTGACAAATGTGGTAACTTGACTGATTCTCTCTTACATGGTGTAAATCAGCATAATCTGGACTCGTGTTTGTTTTAGATGAGCTTCTGCCAGTTTCTCTCTAGTTTCCAGACCAGTTCCAGGAATGAATCTGAAAAATGTCAGAATCTGTGTCTGTGCAAGGGACCAAAATGAACATTTTAGAAAAAACTGACATTTTATGAAAATAAGTCATAGTGTGGCAGCCAGAAAGTAAGAGGTTTGAATTGGGTTACTAGGTAACCTAAACTGGTTTGAAAGCAAACACTAAGTAGCCGCAGGACTGTTTATAGAGTCCTGTGATGGCTGAACCCATTTGACTCCTGCTATCTGTGGCAGCATGAGTCAGACAGTTTTTATGACATGTTACATGTGGACATAGGAAGTGTTCCCCTGGCAGCAACGGAGTCCAGTCTAATGTGTGGCTGTGTTTAAATAGTCCATGTATTTCCTCTGGGAGCCACCTAGCAATAGGAGAGTCTGGGCATGAACTTTGGGGGGAAAAAAAACGGCTGGGATGAGAAGGGTCCCTGAGGCTCTTCCAGACCGAGTGGTGTCTTAGACTCTAGTGCTGCACACTGCTGCCTCATTTTTCCAACAGGAGGACACACACACACACACACACACACACACAAACACATAGACACACAAACCTTTGGCAGCGGTTTTTAGACTGACAGTTTCCAAGTGTTGGAAAGTCCAGCCAGAGATCCCCTGGTCTCCAATTGGGGTGGAGGTTGCTGTGTGCATAGCTAAGCAGCACTTTTCAATGGGCTATTTTCATAGAAACTTTAGAATTCCAAGGAAGTGTAGTCTTTGTGCAATTTGTGGCAATGTGAAGCTCATTTAAACCATCTTCTCATTAAGGCGCTGCAATGGCTTTTTTGTGCAGCTGTTTTTGAGAGAAATCAGTCATTTTCTGGTTCATTTAAGTTTCCCCTGACCCACTTTCCCTGGTGAGATGTCTCAGAGCGATATGATGCTGTCTACCTTCAGACAGTGTTAACAGACCTGGAGAGGTTTATATATCGACAGTGGTGGTTGTATTTCTCATGTTTGCACTTTAACTCAACTGTTTTGAACATAAATGATCTTACTTTGCTGTACAAAATTCAAACTTAAACCTCTGTGAGAAGTAACCTCACTCTTGTTCTCTTAAATGAACTACTTTGTCAGCAGGTGTATACCTTCACGTTTTCAGCTGAATTCACTGTAACTTTATCACGAGTGTTTCCGAGTCACTGCTGGCTGATCTCTTTGCTGACTGCAAATCTGTCTGCTGCTGTATGTTCAGACAGAGGAGAACACAGTCATGAAGGAGGTCCTTGGGAGGATGAAAAACCCTAAAGAGAAAAACATGTGCTGGCAGGATGGTCGCCTGTTTGACGATAAGGAAGACTGGGTTGTAGACAGCTGCACCAAATGTACTTGCCAGGTAGTGTTAAGTCATGTCAAAATACACACGGATTCATTGCTGATATCCATGATCTTGATATATTGTTAAAATTTATTAATGACAGGAGTCCAAGATTGTCTGTCACCAAATTACGTGCACGCCTGTGGCCTGTGCCAGCCCCACATTTATCGACGGCGAGTGCTGCCCCGTGTGTATGCGTAAGTAGTCACAGCAAATAGCGGCTGCACTCACTGCATAAACACGATTATAAACTCGCACAAGCTTTTACTCGTGCATGCTATTTTAAATTAACGTTGCAATATGCCATAAAAACAATATTCCACACATGTTAAAATTTTAATACCACAGACCTTTTGCAGCCAGTTTGTTTTTGTGAGTCAACCACATATTTATTGGATGAATATAAGAAAGTCAGGATGGTTATTGTGGGTTTTTCAGATGAGGTGATGTGATAAACAGGCTGACATCAACAAGAAATAGTCGAGTCATTTTTTTTTTTCTAGAACTTATTCCATTTTAACAAGAAGTAGATATGGGTGTGTTAGTTGTGTAATATAATAAAAAAAGTTATTTGTGCCTGTACTTCTTCCAGCTAAAGACAGTGAGGATGGCTGGTCCCCTTGGTCAGAGTGGACAGAGTGCACAGTCACCTGCGGGACAGGGACTCAACAGAGGGGTCGCTCATGTGATGCAACCAGTAACCCCTGCCCTGGACCTTCTATCCAGACCCGCAAGTGCAGCTTGGGGAAATGTGACAGCCGCGGTGAGACTTTATCTCCTGTCATGCTTTCATTGATTTAAATATCTTGCATTCAGTAGTAAACTCCTTAGTGCTGATGATATCTTGATCAAAGTATGTGTCTGCCATTACCACAACTACACAGTAATCTAAAACAAACAAACAACATGACATATGGGAGGGGAGGAACTGATGAAGACTGTGGAAAAGCTCGGCACTGAGTTAAATATGAGATGCGATCCTTTGCAGTGCAAAAGACTCAGTTCACAGCTCCATAAATCTGTTGAAAATGGATCCATCTGACTAAGGCCAAACCCGAGTGAAGAGCTGGACTGCACAGTTGAGTTGCAGGGTGTGCCCAGCCGAAGTTAATTCCAAATAAATCATTGGCTGAGGGGGTATTCCACAGTGCAATGACTCACTATTGTCTGCCATGCAAAAATATAAAATCTTAATGAATGTGATCATTAGCTGTACCGTGTATGAGATGGGATCTCACAAGATTTTGCTACATTTGTGCTGGATGCTTAAATGTTGAATTGGTGTTTGATCGATTGTGGGATTAACATGTCTTACGACCTGCAATTAACCATACACTGCATCTGGGTGAGTGACTGAGTCAGTCTAACCGCTGGAGGACAGTTTACCCACAATGACATAAATACTGGCGCATGCATCTTTGAACGTCTTTGAAACTGAGCTATCTGTGCCAAGAACACATAATGTTTACTTAAAGAAAATGTAGCGGACCTTTTTTTTTTGCCTTTTGCTAATTATTCATGTCTGTAGCTATTTGGCTGAATACAGGTGTAGAGGACATGCTGTATGTGTTTTGCTGATCACAGCCTGGTTTGTTTAATGTTTGATACACAGTTCGCCAGGACGGTGGGTGGAGTTTGTGGTCTCCCTGGTCTTCCTGCTCAGTGACCTGTGGGGAAGGACAGATTACCAGGATACGACACTGCAATGCTCCTGTGCCTCAGCTTGGCGGCAAAGACTGTGAGGGAAGTGGGAGAGAGACTCAGCGCTGCACAGCCGAGCCGTGTCCCAGTGAGTATTGTTTTCTCTGAGGACAGCTTCTCACTTACAGCAGCTAGCGTCCACGTCAAACAACCAGACCTCCTCATGTCTCGTGGCTCCCTTCAGGCAATATTCCTCATGTGTTTTGGCCTCCTGTCTTTTAGGAAAATCTTGATCCTCAACAAACAAGTGTTTTCTATTTTCAATGTTACATTCCGAGCTTCTGACTCTGGTTGCTTTTCAGATCTTAAATTCTTACATGTTTAAACAAAGAATTGAAATATTTGTGGAGTAACTGCTGATCATCATCTACATCTCTCTGTCTTAGTCGATGGTGGTTGGGGTCCATGGTCTCCATGGGCAATCTGCTCAGCAACATGTGGAGGGGGAATCAAAACTCGGGTGCGCGAGTGCAACAGCCCTCAGCCTCAGTATGGCGGAAAGAAGTGTATGGGAGAAGCCAATGACAGCGACAGTTGTAACAAAAAGCAATGTCCTATTGGTGAGTACCATCACTCTACGTTATGTTTTTATCCGTGGAAGCAAAGCTCCAGGGACAGATTTTACAGATATAAAATTATATACAGACATTGACTGACTCCAGAGAATGAATCCCATTGACTTTAGTGTGGTCCTTTAACTCTCTTGGATTTTATTAGGACACAATTTCAATGTGTGCAAACAGTTAAGACCTTAAAGTCAGAAGATGTATGTCTTTATGTAATTTTGTTGAAGCAGCCGTTTAAATCTGGATCATGAGTTCATATTGTCAAAGCAGAGTATATTATGTCCCAACTGGCGAGGCTTTATCTTGAAGAATCAATTGCTAAAAACCATTAGAAATGAAAGTTAAACCATTTAATCTGTTCCATCATTTGTTTCTGTTCTTGTCTCGCAGATGGCTGTCTGTCTAACCCATGCTTTGGCGGAGTGGATTGCAACAGTTCTCCAGATGGATCCTGGGAGTGTGGCCCATGTCCTGCTGGTTTCCGTGGAAATGGTACCCACTGTGAAGACATTAATGAGGTAAGAGTTCCTGTTTTTCTTATGTGCATAAACCACACTTCTATTGAAGACTTCATCCTTGTAACTGTTGTTTGTGTTTTGTTCTATATCTTTGCTTCCTTCAGTGTGACATGGTGTCTGATGTTTGTTACAAAGTGAGCGGAGCTCAGCGCTGCGTCAACACCGATCCAGGTTTCCACTGCCTTCCCTGTCCAAAGCGCTACAAGGGCACACAGCCTTTTGGTATGGGTGTGGAGGCAGCCAAGCAGAACAAACAGGTGAAGTGAAATTGCTGCCCGTGCCAGACTACTGATTGGGTGCCATTCAAACAGGGGTTCTGTAGTTAGAACCACATGTGTTAAAGGTAGCTGCAGGCAAATCTTCAAAAGCAGTTGTATACATTTTTGTATGTCAGATCCAAATTTATGAATCATGGAAGAAGCAGCTCGTGTGATTTATAAGCTTCATTCTTGCAGAGAGGGTTTGAACAGTGTTGGAGGCAAAGCCGTGGGCCACCGTACACAAATGTGACTCACCTTGACCCAGCATCAGCAGGCACAGGGAGAGTGAGGAGAGTTGGGTAACTCATAACAGGTTAGGATAGGATAGTTGTGCCTGTCTCTGGACACTGACTGTGCTAGATTTATAGATTGTATAAAGAGCCAGTATTATCTGTCTGTTATTTGGGTATTCACCCTTTGGCATAAAAGGGAAAAACTCACCCAAAAAGCTTAAGAAGAAAATATTTGTTGTTCAAAAAAGTTACATACTTGCAGCTTTCACTGTGGCTCTGCACACGTGTTAAACAAACGAGTATTTCCACTTTTCACTCTTGTTAAAAAAGATAATGACATGCCATATGTCACATTTCTTCTTCTTCATGATCACTTACTTTACAGATTCCTGGAAAACTGAAAAAGTCCCATTGCCAGTGACCAGCACTTGCATAATATTCCTCATGGACAATTTGGTCACTCTTTGGCCTCTTCAGCTGCTTGTCTTTGATCTGATGCCCCAATTTCACTAATTGATTTGGGAAGAGGGGAATTGTCTCATTGCTGGCATTAAGGGGCTCCATTCCACAGTTTTGATCAAGGTCTGCGCTTGCTGTCACTCGGTGCTCTATGAGCTCATGCAGTGGCATCCAAACTGGAGTAATGTTGATCCTCTGGTAATGTGTGGCAGCTGTGAATACCTTGTGCAGCAATAAAGGGGCAGCGGTGGCTCGTAGCGGGATGTATGATGCATTAACTGAGATTTTATAAACTCAACTCTGCCCAGAGCTGCCCCGCATTTGGGATTTTTTCTTTATTTTCCAGGCAGATCACATCCATTGGTGTTGATGTTTCTCACAGTATAGTTTCACCTTCCACCTCCTTTTTCCCTTAGGTGTGCGAGCCTGAAAATCCATGCAAGGACAGGACCCACAACTGTCACAAATATGCCGAATGCATCTACATCAGCCACTTCAGTGACCCGATGTACAAGTGTGAGTGTAGGACTGGTTACGCTGGAGATGGCTTCCTTTGTGGAGAAGACTCGGACTTGGATGGCTGGCCCAATCAGAACCTTGTTTGTGGTGCAAACGCCACTTATCACTGCAAGAAGGTATTCCATTGAACTCTGTCACCTTATCTGATGCAACGTATTCGGCGGTGAATCAAAACAGTTGTGACCTGTAACTTGTCTGAACTTCCTGCTGTTATTTCAGGATAACTGCCCCAGTCTTCCCAACTCTGGACAAGAGGACTTTGACAAAGACGGTCAAGGGGATGCTTGTGACAAGGACGATGACAACGATGGAATTTTGGATGAGAGGGTAATTGAGTTTTAAATACATGGACACAGTTTGTTTGATGATCAAATAATAAAAGAATTCCCTAACAAGCGTATACTTCCCACCACAGGACAACTGCCCACTCCTCTATAATCCTCGCCAGTTTGACTTTGACAAGGATGAAGTTGGCGACCGCTGCGACAACTGCCCATATGAACACAATCCTGCTCAAATAGATACCGACAATAATGGAGAAGGGGATGCCTGTGCAGTGGACATTGATGGAGATGGTAAAACACCTAAGTTTAAACAGATTAAATACACTAATCCATACATCTGTCGTGGTTAATTCTTACAGAATTATATTTATAACTTAAATTAAACTTCCCTTTTGTCTCAGGCATTCTCAATGAGAACGACAACTGCCCCTACGTGTACAACACTGACCAGAAGGACACTGACATGGATGGAGTTGGTGACCAGTGTGACAACTGTCCATTGTTGCACAACCCTGACCAGGTACTGCACCACACTGCACGTGATGACACATTTCAGCACAAGAGGTGGCACAGGAACTGTTTAAACTGTGGACATATGTTCCTCATTTGACAGACTGATGTCGACAATGACCTGGTAGGAGATCAGTGTGACAATAACCAGGACATCGATGAAGATGGCCATCAGAACAACCTGGACAACTGTCCCTATGTGGCCAATGCCAATCAGGCTGATCATGACAAAGACGGCAAAGGCGACGCATGTGACTATGATGATGATAATGATGGGATACCTGATGACAAGGACAACTGCAGACTAACACCCAATGAAGATCAGTTGGACACTGATGGTGAGGACGTAACCTTCATTGGTTTACATGTCAGGCACCTTCAAGTGTGTTGTTCATGTTTTGCAAATTTGCTCAGCAGTATACATGTACACACTGTTCAATGCAGAAATGTCAGAACATAAGGAAGTAAAAGTTTATTTTGTTGCTTAGACACAATAATCCCATTCAGTAGTTGTTGTTTTTTTCTGTGTTGGCCTAAAATTTGACTTGAGACCAATAGTTAGTTACCACTATTAATTTAGTATGACTGGTTTATTACGTGATGCCTGCACAGTAAGTTAATATGATTTGTCCTCATGTGAGGACAACTGTGGTTGTACTTGTCATACTGAGAATTGATAATTTGTGGCTTGATTCATATTTTGTTTTGTCACCAAGTAGTAGTTCACCACTGAGTGATGTTCACGTTTGGCTTCGCTTTGCTCTCTGTCAGATGTTTTCACAGTTAGCAATTAGTTTCATTGCAGCAAGTGTGAAATATGGTGACTGTGGAAAGAGTCAACGACAGGGTTGGCATGGGTGATGTCATTTTGAATGACTTCAGTGTGCTGTCCAGGAGGGCACACGCCAGGCTCTGAAGCTTTTCTTTCCTTTAGGCTTTGCTCGTGATTACTCCACAGTGCCCAATTTGTGCAGGGTTACCTGGAGTTTGCACAGCTGTCTGTAACTGGAAACAGACCACAAACAGGGAGCTGACGCTTTCACACTCTTCACAGCTTGTCAGATGGTGTTTATTTGATAGAATCGTGTTAGCCCCTTGTGCAGTAACTAAGATGATGACAGAAAGCAGCGATCTGCTTACACGCAGTGGCCTTCATTAGCAACTGGCGTCCTTTCTACTGTGAGCTCCTGGCCCGCAGTCTGGCTATAATAGACTTCAGGCTTCAGATACTTACAAGTATCATTGGAAGTTGTCACAGCATGAAAAGATGGATGATATGCCTTAGTATACTTGGCAAAAGTATTAAAGCCACTTTCCTAGGAGGAATTGTTATTTTTCCATTCATTTTCATATGAACTTAGTGGAGCTGCTCAGCACTCACTGCACACCCAAAGTATTGTGACATAAACATCTTTCCAACGTGTGGTAGAAAATGTGTTTATATCACGAGTGTCTAATTTAAATGAGGTCAAACATATTTATATTTTTAACAGGTGATGGAAGAGGGGATGCCTGCAAAGATGACTTTGACAATGACAGTATCCCAGATATTCTTGATGTGTGCCCAGAGAACAATGCCATCACTGCCACCGATTTCAGGAAGTTCCAGATGGTCCACCTGGATCCTAAGGGAACCACTCAAATTGATCCCAACTGGGTGGTCAGACACCAGGGCAAAGAGTTGGTTCAGACTGCCAATTCTGACCCAGGCATTGCAGTAGGTGAGCAGTACACACATTTACTCCACAGCAACCATTTTATGTTTTTATTTGCAGATCTTCAACAGATTTGAAACTTAATTTGACTCAAAAGCCTCAGGATTTATCACCTCCTTTCTTTCACATGACAGGTTTTGATGAGTTCAGTGCTGTGGACTTCAGCGGAACCATGTACGTGAACACAGATAGAGATGACGACTATGCAGGCTTTGTGTTTGGCTACCAGTCAAGTGGGCGCTTTTATGTAGTGATGTGGAAGCAGATCACACAGACTTACTGGGAGGACAAGCCCTCCAAGGCTTTTGGCATTTCTGGAGTTTCACTCAAAGTAGTCAACTCGACCACAGGCAGTGGGGAGAACCTCAGGAATGCTTTGTGGCACACGGGCAACACTCCCGGACAGGTGGGCTGTAGTATGAATGCTTTTGAGTCTGTTTTAAAATCTGTAGAACTTTTTGATGCTATGTGATGTTAATACTGTTTTGCATAGGTGCGTACTCTGTGGCACGATCCCAAAAACATTGGTTGGAAGGATTACACAGCTTACAGGTGGCATCTCATCCACAGACCGAAGACTGGTTTTATAAGGTAAGAAATTAAGTCGAACCAGAGCTGCACTGTGTATTTTGATTATTTCATGTAGTCACTCATACAGACTCATACTCAACAGAAAAGCAGTGAGAGAACAATTAAAAGTACATAAAGCATCATGTTTGACCTTTGCTTTGCAGGGTTGTGGTCTATGAAGGTAAACAGATCATGGCTGACTCAGGGCCAGTTTATGACAAGACATTTGCTGGAGGAAGGTTAGGCCTGTTTGTCTTCTCACAAGAGCTGGTGTTCTTCTCCGACCTCAAGTATGAGTGCAGAGGTTAGTATAAGCACTGTCACCGGTGTTTCTGTTTTGTTTTAGAAATATTAATAATGATGTGTATGTGTGTGCATGTATAATATTAGAACATCAACAACATTATTAATCACCATGTTTAGTATATGCAGAAAGCATTGCTGGATTAGTTTTGACTTGTTTAATTGAGGTTTTTCGAGTAAAATGTATAATTCACAACTGTAAAATATTAAAAACAAATCCAAAGAATGTGCGTTGAATGCTTTAGTTACAACTCTCAGATGCCAAAATATCTATTATTCTAGTTGAAACACAGATGACATCATCTAGAGGGTTTTTAGTTAAGATGATGTCATCCGGTTGCATCCGGAAGTTTCAATCTTGGCCAACTTGTGGACCAGAACTCCTCCAGCTGACATTAAAACAACACCTCCTGATGATGCTATTGGGAGAAATATTTAACCTACACATTTTATGTAAAAGTACTGTAAGCAGTTGTACACATTGCAGCCTACCTGCAGTGTACAGATGCTTATGTATTAGGGAAGCATGTAAAGAAGTGTAGTCCACATGTGTGGCTACATACAAACATCAGAAAGTGTGAAAGAGAAAACATCCATATTTAAATAATGTGAGTTTTTAAACCTTGAACATCTTTTTCAAACCTCAGATAAGCCGGATTTGCCAACAGTGTTTACAAGGTAATGATGAGGGTTATTTGTTGTGTGTTGGCTGAAGCAAGAAAAAGAGTCACGCTATGTTTCTGTTTGTCAGCTTGCCCATGTACAATGTCTCAGATGCATTTTAACTGGCCTTGTGTGTTGATCCAAGGACTTGAGATCTTCTGTTGAGTGCTAAACAGTGGAAAATTAGCCTGCAGCCTTTTCACAATCACAGCCATGCTACTGAAGACACGCTTTTGGACGCACGCAGTGCACATGTTGTTGTTGCACGCTCGTACTTTGTGGACTCTGTGAATCTGGGGGTCGAATATATAAATGTGGTGGTAATGGAACCTATTTTCTCAATCTTTCCACAGATAACTGAATCAAGTTGGATAGAAAAACATCAGAAGGCGAAAGAGGACAATCTTAAAGTAAACATCACATCATCGCATTTCAACGTAAATGAGACTTTCCGTACTTTCCTATGTTTTGTCATGGTCCTTCCACTGGAGAGGAAACCATGGCTGATTTCAGTTTTTTAGTGACTAATACACATTTCCCAGTCTGGGAAAGAAAAAAAAAATGGATTGGAGTGGACAAGTTATAAAACCAGCCTCTGCAGAATATCTAATTATAACCAGTGTACCTATGTCTACATTTTTTAACGATTCATTGTACAACCACTTACATGCTGTATGTGCTTTCCTACAGTTTCCAATGTTTTATAACTTGTAAGTGACTTGGTTGTTATGTTTTTTAATATGCTTCTGTGTTTTGGGATTAAGAGGTAAAATCAGACTGATCATACAATTGCCTGACAAACATAAACTGTAACCAAAGCATAATCATTTAGCTGTCTCAGTCCATTACTATTTCTGCTCCTTCTGTTTATCCTGAATGTGTTTTTAATGGAGAACTTGAGTGAACAATTTAAATAAGCCATTTGATTAAGTGCCAAAGATGTTTATACTAAGTCTGTATTATAATTCCTTTTGTAAATTATTTATGCTTTGCTTGTTTTGTTTGTTTGCAGTTTTTTTTTTAGAGATTGTAAATAATTATTTATTTGTTTACACTGACAAAACTCATTATTGAACTTCACAAACAGCCAAGATAACACATTATAGTATTGAATTCTAGTGTTGTCATGCATGTCCTTTACTTTTTAGGTTTTTAAATCTTAAAGATAAATAGCAGAGTCAACCTTTGGGAACAAATTAACTTCAACAGTGCTTTAAATAATTACATATATAAAATCAGTAAGTGTTTATGTGCAGTATGTGATAGCAGTTGCCACAGAAAGTTACATTTTCATTCAATGTGTAGGTTAAAAAATGCACAGTGTTTATTTTCATATGTGTCCAGACAGGACATCATTGTTCATCACTTTGGTTCATTATGCCAGTCATCATACTCCGCATATATAGGTTGTTATAAATCAGCCATCATCAAAATTAGCTGCAAACTGGGCGACAAGCATCTTTTTCTTGCTTGATATTGACAGTTCAACATCAGTTGAAATGGTAGTAAAATAAATATGACTGCGTTTTTAGGCGCCTGATTCATGGTAGATCTAATGTTGTGTACCAAGCACCAAGAGACGCAACCAATGAACAGCTGTGAGTGTGAGTTTAACAGTCAGTCATTGTGTGTGATGGAGTCATGAAGGACAAGTACAGCGAGAACATTTTACAAAATAGCTTTTTCATTCATTCTCTAGTCATCTATATATATCTCGTACGGATGTTGTGAAACTTTACATTGTTGGTTGAAAAGGATTCCAGACGACGGTCTCTAAAAACAAAGTGTGACTGTGTGACTGTACCGTGCGGATCCAGGACGTGTCAGTGTACAACCTCGTTGTCATTAGTCTGTATGTTACTGATGTTCCTCTCAGTTTGGTTTTATTTTGTGGAGAGTGTGCAATGCACAAATTGTAAATGTTTTTGTATACTTGTGCAGTTATACATTTTCTACAAACATTAGTGTAAGATTGTTCTATTTCATAAATAAATCACGTGTACACCAAATTGTTGAATATGTACATGAAAGTATTACAAGTATTATTAGTAGTATTAGTATTATAATTATTGTCATAGTATTAACCCTTTAGAAGACGACTTCAGTGATTTCTTACTTACCTCCTGATGTTCAAGTTTGGCAATTACATGTAACTGGATGGTATTAAACTTTCCTCTGCCATGTTACAGTATATCTCTGTTTCTAACTCTAAAACTTCTTTCATCATTATGCCACCGGGATGGGATGTTCAGCAAGAAGGAGCTAGATATTTTAATGGAGTGAAGGCATGTTCACAAACATTCACATACAAATGAACAATGGGACACAAGTAAAAAAAAAACTCTAATGATTTCTTCATAACTTCTGTGAAATGCTGGACACTGTTGTTTTTAATAACAACGGGATAAGTCGTCTCTTTCCTAGGGACTATTTTTGAGCAGCAGATTTATACACACTAATTTACTTTTTTATTATTTACAATGATATCAAATATATCCATCTTTTTCTGATGCAATCTGTTTTTTTGTTCTGCTCAACTATTTGAAAGGTTCATCTAACATATCAAGCTCGTCTGAACGATGTATGCGATGGACTCTGTCTAAAAAATTTTTAAGCAACAATTGTTGAGACATTTCTTTTCAATGCCCAAAAATATCAGCCTTCCACCATTTCAAGTTCAGATCCTTCTCATTTCGCGTTCAGGGAAGTTGCATTAATGTGCAAAATGTACAATTGAGTTTTGTGAGGGGTTTTTTACCAGAACATCTGTCTCATGCTGCAGACACCATGGAGTGAAGGGGTTAACTAAATGATGGTGAGGCCAGGAAAAAATGCACTACTAGGGAAAATGGGGAAGTCAAAACCCCTCGTAGCTCTGTGGCAGAGATATTTGGGTTGAGGCTCTTGGAATAATCCACGTGGCACACAACAAAGACCGGCTATATGGGTCTGGCACTGGCTGCTGGTTTCAAGCCCAGAGCACGTTCCAGGGTGGTTCGTACTCTACAGCTGTGCCAGAGGATGTCAATGTGTGACACAGTAAACCAGCATTTTCTGCTGAGGCAAGTGTTTAGGAACCAGTAGGAAATTTTAAAAGGATGAATAACCTCAAGCTGGCTGCTATTAACCATAAGAGCACCAAGAAAAGTTCACTTTCACCAGCGGTTTTCAACAAATTGTGTTGCAAGGTGTGCAATCTGGACTGACCTCTGTGATGAGATCACGATTACTGAATGGGGTAAAGATCTGCTCCAGACTCTCAGAGACATACAGAAAGTTGAGGATGGATAGGGAAGATCAGTCACAGAGCCAGTCCAATGCTGCGACATCCTAAATATAGACAATTTCCTGCTCAATGACTTTCTGCACTCTTTATGACATCTACTTCCTCCCTATTGCCTTATCTAGGCCACTTGCTATATAATCAGCTAGTGAAACGGAGACTGCTACAAAAAGTGTGGAAAGATAAACTCAGACAACTTTTACACATTTAAAAATTCAGTGTCTCATGTCTTTATTGAGAACAACCATAAAAACCTCATAGTGCTAGTGGAAAAAGTATGTGAACCCCTGGAAATAATAACTTCCTGTAGCTGTGGATCAGAGCTGCACATCGTTCAAGAGGAATCTTAGCCCATTCTTTCTGCAGAACTGCTTTAGCTCTGTCATATTCTTTGGACGCCTCGTGTGTGACTCTCTTCAAGTCGTTCCATAGCATCTCTGTTGGGTTGACTGACTTCGCCACTCCTAATGTGGATTTTGTTTTTTCTGAATCATCTATTTAAGCCTATCCCAGCAGCCATTTAGCACAAAGACTGGAAACAGCTGAAACAGCCAGGCTCACACTATAAAGCTGGTGTGAGTCAAGACATTTATTTACATAGTGTTCAGAGTGGGGAACATGTAATGAAGGGTGGCACATTTGGATTGAAGTACATGAGTTAAAAGGTTGTTAATTTAAAAAACAATAAATAAATGGTAATAAGGAATCTGGGAGATATAAAAATCAGTCCTTTGCAGAGACTGATTGAAAATATGATTTCACCTTAAATTTGCATCATAAATATAATAATTTTTTATTATTTGTAGTAATAATTGATAATTCAAACATTTTTCAGATGACAGAGGAGTAGTAGCTTTGATGCTATGAAACATGTACTTTTCTCTGCTTCCAGAATTCAGGTTAAATCAGCATTCGGTGTTGCCACTGGATCCTGTAATGAGTGAATCTATGTTGTTGCAGAACAAAGTAAAAAAGTGGCTGCCAAGGGCAAGTGTACTAGGAAAGAAGTAGGTCTGTCATTTAACATTAAGTAAACCATTTATTTCAGGGTTCCTCTAGTCATTGGGAAAATATCCATAGTCCTCCTCCCTGCCAGCCTTTGGGGTGCACACTCGCTGCTCCCAGAAAAGAGAAGTGCCAGAAGTGTTGGGCTGCAAGCTGGAATCCTGCAGCACAGAGGCTCCAAGCTGTCTGCATGAACCCAGCTCTTTGATGTTACTCATGGGTTTGAGATGCTTCACTTTAGATGCTTTAATTGACTGACATCAGAGATTGGTACAGCATTCAAGAAGGAAGGACTTTTCCCATGCAGCAGTAATTACATGGTGGGACATTTGCTGAAATCCAGCCTCATCTTAAGGGACTGTTTCTTTTCACATGTAGTAGGCTACATAAGTATGATACTCAGAAATGTCCAGGGTTTGAGAGCCAGGCTTGTTTCCACTTAGGTCTTGATGGCACTGGTGTGAAACTGAGAACAGATGCATTAAGTCAGGTTGTGAAGTCTTGGTGTGCTTGTAACCTTGGACAAAACAAAGCCAGACCACGCAAATAGCTGCAGGCCCACTAAAGTCTGATTTATCTGACTTACAAAAATAAACCTAGAGCAAATACAGCCCTTGTGTCTTTTGGAAGGCAGAGACGATCAAGATATCCCCGACGTCCCTTGACTTTGAGATAAATCACCTTTCATTTATTTTGAGTGGAATGCACACGTCCGTGAAATTGTTTAATATTTGGAAATCTGTGTTGGCTGTGCATTGCGATACTGGAGCCATGTCAACACAACAAGACGTCCTGTGTGACCGAAGTGGCTTTAATCTTGTGGCTGGATGTCTTCCAACGGTTTTTAAAATAACCTGATAAGTGCTGATATCTCTCGTTGTTCTGAATAGTGAAGTCTGTCTGACACTTTATGGTTGAACTCTCCTTGTGCGGGACGCCTGCTGGAGCGCTCGCTGGGTCACATAAATGTCAAAATGAAAAAGAGAAATAATTTCGCAACACCGTCACTGAACGTAGACCTACACAAAAGGTCCGAACAGGGGGGTTGAAACGTGAGAATTTGCGACAGACTCTTCAGGTTTCCAGCTGGAAACCAGACATTCGTGTCATCGACCATATTCAGCGACGTGCGCTGCAGTATCCACAGGAGGTATGTGTCAAAGCTTTTGGCACGCATGAACATGTTTTCACAGTTCAGACATCACATTACACACCATGTGCACCTGAAATCACACTGAAGACGTTGCCGGTCAGTCAACCGCACAGAGAACAATCAGTCACTGCTGGGCTTGAATTACTAATGTTTTAATTGACTCTTTACAATAAACAACAAACTTCCAACACGTCAGGACTTTTTTTTTTCAAGATTAGTAATTCTCAACAGTCCATTTATTAAAAATAGACATTTTGGCAACAGCACAAGCTATAGGCAGCCACTTCTCATGATGGCACAAACTAAAAACACGAAAAAGTGCATTGGAAGCATGTATATTACGCCATGTGCGTCAGTGTAGGCAGGTCTGATGGACTGACATGACAGGAGACGAAGGCTGAGGTGCATCTGCTGTTGATGTACAACACTACAAGATCCCCCTCCCCTTTATTCATCAGTGGAAACAAGTGATCACACCATATCCTCTTATGCCTCTGATGGGTTTTTCAGCCATGTTGCGCTCTGGTGTAATGGAACATCCACTCCTGAAAACACACATGGCAAGCAGTTTAAAGATATCAACCACTCTTATGGAACCTCTGGAAAATGTCAGTTTTCCACTCTTGATGCCAAACTTGTTTATTTGAATGGTATTTATGATGTATGCAAATTTAAATGTGTTTGCATTAATAAAAGACGGAGTGCAGTATACTGTGTGTGTGTGTGTGTGTGTGTGTGTGTGCGTGTGTGTGTGCGTGTGCGTGTGTGTGTAAAGTCATGTCGAGTTCTTCTTGTAATTGAACGGCCTTCGGACTTCTGTGAGAGGGGTTGTTGGCTGCACACATGCCCAGAAGCACAGCTGTTGGCATTGTCTGAAACAAAGCAATGTAAGAATGTGTGTGTGATGACAATCTCTCAAGGCAATCCTTTCACTACCAAACAGTTGAAATAGTCTTCACAAGCCTGTTTGGGGGGAAAAAATGTGATGGCCTTTTTATGCTTGTTGGAGCAGTAAAAATGGCCCTGATAACTTCAGTCATTTGTAAGAACGCTGACGCAGGACTACGGGGGCTCACTCACTGTGCCTGGTGGTCCTACAGACTTTAATGGTGTTTGTGAGGAGGAAATTATTGAATTTTATTTTCGTGCTGAACCTCCACCTCATAAACTTATCAGCACATCAGTCCAAAGGGCTGTAGTAACATAAAAGCACAGCGAAATACTTAAATTAAATTTGATTGCCATTATTATTACCTTAGGTCCTTTACTTAGGTCTGAGCAAAAGCAACTGCTTTTATACTGTTTACCTTTCATTTTACAGAAACAGATTTATTAGCAGTAGACTTGACTTTATTAAGTTAATTTTTTAAAAATACTCAAATCGACGGCTGTTTTTGTTCCTGTGCTCCAAATGCAACACTGACTTGCAAATAACCCTTCAGATGTTGAACTACAACTATATATTTTTTCTAAATAAAACACAAATGCAGAAACACGTCATAAGAAAAAATGCAAGATGAACTTTGTTGCGAGGGAGTGTAACTGGAGCAAACTAGTGCAAACATCCAGACTGGAAAATACAGAAACATTCCTTGAACTATTTCATTGTCACATATCATCCGCAAAATATTTTCTGTCTCAATCGGCATGACTCCATGTTTTTATTTGCATAGGATTGATTGTTTTTATCAAGCTGGACCCTCTCTTGCTGCAGACAGTAAGCGCATTTCCAATGCAGAAACATTAAAAATATCATCTGGATACATTACAGTAACAGCACAGACCGCTGCTCTCACACATGTGCTGTGACCAACATCCAGATTTCTGCACATGTGACCTCATGTTGAATCACTTTCTCATCCCTGTGCATTCAAATCCCAATTCTGACATCTGTCACAGGAGGCAGGAGTAAAAGGTGAAAAAGAGGACACGCAATTGCACAACCGTGCGGCTTTTTGAAATCTGAATTTGAAATTTCTTCACCTTGGTGATGGCGTTACATCAACTTTACTGTGGCCAGTTCCTTTTGGCCTTTGGTTCAGGTCTCCTGCATTGGGCCCCAGAGAGCAGCACAGCAAGTGCCTCCAGAAAACCTCCCAGTGTTTCAGTGACAGTCGGATGTGTAGGTGGGGCCCACAGTTGCTTCTGCTGATGGACGAGGGTGCGGAGCGGACCTTGGGAGAAACAGACACTGCGTGCATCAGGTTCTCATTACTGGCTCATTGCACATATAGGTTGTGTCAAATAAAGTTTAGGCCCCAGGCTATGTTGTCACTTTTTCTGATTTGTACTTTTTCCCCTTTAAGTCCAGAAGCCTGACGCATGCATTCATTTAATGACATTCCAACATATAGTCATCTGAAATCACTTAATCAGATTTTGAGCCTTACTTACTAAAGCCTGTGCGAAACCAGAATGAATGCAGCTTTTTTTCCAGGTCAGAGCGCTTCCTGATTTATTCAGACCATTTGCGCAAATGTAGTCACTAACATTTTTCCAGTCCAGAATACCAACTGCTGCAGCTGGCTGCGCTGTCTGCTCAAACCATTTGCATTGCAAATTAAAGGAATATGCAAAATGATTTTTCCCAGTCTCACCTCTAAGACGTCCTCTGATATGCCTATTACTTAATTTAGAGAGTTATGCAAAGGGGTTGAAGGAGTGTTAATTTGTTTCGGATAATAGAAGTGAAATCCAGATGCGGAGCGGCTCATAAATCACACCTTTGCAGTGATTTCACTTAATCCCCGGTGCATTCTTTATACAGCATGCTCATCCAAATCACTCCTGTGTTGCTCAGCCAAAAGTAAAGTTCTTCCTGGCTGAAAGCTGCTGGCTTTGGCCAGCTCCATCAACCTGATTTAGACTGAAAAATGTCAGCTGCACATGCTGATTATAGCATTAGCTAATTAATTTCACTAAGTAACTTAAATGTAATCAGGTTTTTAAATGGCTTTATACACCTAAAAGTGTAAAAACAGAAAAGCTGTCAACATTAAAGTGAATGTTTTATTAGTAGTTGAGTTTTCCCACATGTCAAAGAAGCTTGTAGTCCAGTGTCATTCCATCTGCTGTTAAGTTTTATCTAGTAAGTAATCTTAAACTTCAATCTCTTTTAACAGTCAATAAGATATAAAAGTAGTAACATGTCATGCAACAGTTGTCAGGAGCTGTGCTCAAACTCATGACGTTGCTCTTACATGGCATCCAGCTGCCTGCTGTACCAAGGAAGGGCCCTAAAAAGGCAACGTTAAGCGTAACACATAGCTCGCTTAATGAAAGCTGACATCCCTTGGAACAGGGAAAATTCTTGTGGTGAGGTGCCCCTGCAACACATCTTTAAATCCAGTAACCTCATATCAACTGCACTTTTCCACTAAAGACTCAGTGAAATGCGAATTAGACACTTTCCTTCCTGGCTACCCACTTTGGGCAGAAGGCACACTAATGTTAGTCTTTTCAGTTTAACAACCATATTCAAGATCTATGATTTCACTCTGATTTATATTTTCCATTTTACAGTCACTCTCCTGTACTTGCCTCTCATATAGCTGGCCTACAGTCCTGCCGTGGTTCACTTTGGGACGTTTTAGACTTAGTTTCTGATATAGACAGTTTAATACAATCTTTTCGGATTTCATGCATCAATTTTCTAAACACTGTTTTGAGAGCAGAATGATGGAAACAGCTGTTTCCATATTCATCTTCTGAAGGTCTGGGTTTGATAAGATAAGATAACATAAGATAAAAGTAAAGTAGTCAGTAATTATCTGCTGCTGTTGGCTGGGGTGTTGTAGAGCCTGATGGCTGTGGGGATGTGGCATCTCCTGGTTCCAGTCACTCAGGCTTTTTGCAGCCGTTTGTCCTGCCGCCTTGCGTCCTTCTGCTTTATGCTGCCTCCCCAGCAAACTGCAGAATAAAACAACACACTTGCTGCTGTAATATATTAAAACATTTGTAGCACCTTCCTGCAAATGTCTGAGGACCTGAGTCGCCTTAGGCGGAAAAGACTTCTCTGTCTTTTTTATAATGCACGTGTGTGAAGTGACCAGTCCAACATCCAAATGGGTAAATGTATTCTTGATCATTTATATTATATTATAGTACAACTATGTACTTATATTATTGTTTAATTAGTTGAACATTTTGTTGATAAACCACACTGATTAAATGCTCTGGTCCAATCAACACAGAGCATGGCTAAACAATTACAATAGACTTATCCAAACCAAGGTATTGAAATTGTTGGCTGAAAGGCATATTTTATAACATACATATAACACATGTATTCAGCTCAGACTGTAAAACCTGCTGTTCTCCATCTCTTCTGTAGGTACAAAGTGACTTACATACACCACTTAGGGAACACACAGCACATCTGAGCACATTTCCGCTGTTTGTCTTTGGTATTTGAACATAAAGGGCTTCTTGGGATATTTTATTGGATGTTTGAATCTCTTCAGACAGGGATGTTCTCTCTTGAAGGATATTCGCTCGTAAAGGACGTGAGAGCTGAAGCATTATGGGAGCTGTAAAAAGAGAGCTTGGAAACGCTCCTCAGCAATCCCCGGGGTGAAGCCATCACAGCTCCCCATTAACCTCGTTTTAGGGGGCTCCAGGTTGCAAAGAAAAATAATCAAATGCAGTTTGATTTGGCTTGGATGCTCCATGCAGATAACAAATCATGACATGGGTTTTGCCAAACAAAAAAAATAAAAATAAAAATAAAAAGTCAAACTGATTTGTTGTTTGTCTCGACTGGGAAATATATTGTGTTGGAGTTTTTTCTCATTTAAGGGATCCGTGTTCCACGCATCTTTATTTCCCTCTGCTGTTGGCAAGAGGAAATGTAACACAGAAGTGTTAGAGCCGACTTGAAGTGAGCATTAAAAGTCACTACCTATCTCAAAAAGGAACGAGATATTTCACTTTAAGCCAAAGAAGATTAATTTCTGTTAAAGAGAGGATGTTAATTAGTTTGATGAGCCAACTCATACTGTAATTATTAACAGTGAAACATGATGCCTGAGTACCCAACTCCCTTGAATAGATGTAGTGATTTTTGTGATGCCTTATGGAAAACCTTTACATTTGGAAAGTGGATTGTTGTATTGTTGTTTTTAGAAAACAAAGAGACAATCTACAAAACACTAGTTGGACAAACAAATAACTTGAATCTGACACTTTGCAGTTACATTAAGTAATAAAAAGATGACGTTTGAGTTTAGGTTTGAGTTGTCATGTACTGTAAACAAGTAGAACAAGGTTTTTACTTCAACCCCAGTATTGTGTACATACAACATATAGCCAGCAGGGGGCGATGTAACACACCGCTTTATTAAATGGCTACGTGACTGTGATTATAATTCAAATCCAGAGGAAAGTAGCATCATCGACCCACAAAGAGGGGACTGTTTGTAGCTGAGCTGTGCTTTGAGTTAGTCAGAGAGAAAGCAGCACTGCGCATGTGCTCCTCTGCCAAAACCTCGTGGTTCTCCAGAGTCCGGTCCTCTTGATAGATGGGGTGGGGCTGACCTTTCATTGACTCAATCATTTTTTAATGTGTTCATTGTCCTGTTTTATAACTACGAGGAGAGATGCTGTTTGGATGCGCTGATGATGAGACCGGGTGCGACCAGAACCACTGGGAGGACTGATCCGGTTTTCCTTTCTCCCACACCTCCGGCATCAGAGCAGCTCGTTTCTCTTGTGGCCACACCTCAGTAACTGTGAACCATCGCGGGCACATTGTGGCGTGAGCGATGTCCCATCCCTCATGTGTTTAACCAAACAAAGGCGACGAAGAGGGGAAGACGACGAGGTCTCACTCGGCACCAGATTGTGGAGCCGGATCCCCCATCAGCACCAGGAAGTGTTGCACATCTCGTTGAAAGGAGTTTATGTTTTGAACGTTTAATAATAACCAAACAGCAAAGTAAAAATAGATATGTTATCACGGAGTGACATGTCTGGAGGCTATCCTGTTGTTTCTTACGGAGGTCTAATTATCGATGACCACGGTGACAGAACAATTTCTAATCAATGAATTAATCAGTCTTTATTTAGAGGTGATTTAAAAGTTAAGACGAAAATAAACAATAATAACACATGCAACATAGTAAAGGTCAATCAAAGATCGCATATATATGCAAACAAGTTGATGCAACATGAGAAAAATTATTTAAAAAGAAAAAATACAAACAAAAACATAAATAAAAAGTAAAACACTTTCTTTTCTTTTTTTTTTTTTTTAAGCCGATCAGTAAAGGTAGGTTCCGTTTTCCGACCATTTTTGAATGAATGTATCTCGCCGAGTATAGACGATCTTTGCAGCCAGTGTGGCGCCAGAGTTTCTAGAAAGGAGAGGAGCTCACATGTCTGCAGACCCGGCTCCAGGCGTGGTCTGCGCCCGGGTGTGGCTCCTTGTGAGAGGACGTTGATCGACGGGAGATCAGTGAGTGATGGTGAAGGGAGAGCTGCGGTGACTGCGTGCGGTGGACATGTGCACATAGACCAGGTCAGCGCGCGGAACACTGCGGGTTGTTATTATCCTGACAAGTGGAAAGACGTCCTGCGGAAGAAGACAAGGTTAGATGTCACAGATTATGGGCGAATGCAAGGTGTTGTTATTGTTTTATAGGCGAGTTATGACATCATCCTGTCTCTCAAAGCTGCAGACTCAACTTTTTCAAGCGCAGCCTTGTGGTCTATTGAAGGGTTTGATCATACAGTCCAGTCAAAGACACACTTTTATGTCCCGATTGGACTCTGTGCTGTGGGAACTGCTGCTGTCACACAGCAGGACAACATGACTTATGTGGGCTGAAGGTTATGGGCTGTATGTGGCATGATAAGATGACTTGGAGTTGTGCAACTCTTGCAGGACGATGGGCCTCCTGCAGCTGCTGAAATCCCAGTTCCTAAGCCATCTGCTCATCTGCTATGTGTTCCTGGTCAGCGGCATCATTATCAACCTGCTGCAGCTCTGCACTTTACCCGTGTGGCTGCTCAGTAAGCAGCTGTTCCGCAGGATCAACATCAGATTAGCCTACTGCATCAGCAGCCGTGAGTACTGTTCTCACTCTCAGCTCCACAGATGACACTGACATTTGTTTTCTTCGTGCTGGAATGAGTATGCAAATGTTAAAACCCTTTTGCACGCATGCAGATGAATTATTTATCAGTCTGCACCAGTCACAAGACCAAATAGTAACTGATCGGTACTGTACTGTGTCCTGATGATCCTCAGAGATGGTAGCTGCCCTCGAGTGGTGGTCAGGGACAGAATGCACGCTCTACACAGACCCGAAGAGTTACCCACTGTATGGAAATGAAAATGCGATTGTGGTTCTCAACCACAGCTTTGAGATCGATTTCCTGTGTGGCTGGACTTTCTGTGAGAGATTTGGAGTTCTTGGGGTAAGAGTCCCAGATAAGCACGCACTTCTCTGTCCATCAGTTCCTTAATATTTTTTATATTAATAGTTAAAATTTCAACCTTTTTCCCCAGAGTTCAAAAGTTTTAGCCAAGAAGGAGTTGGCTTACGTGCCGGTTATTGGCTGGATGTGGTACTTCCTGGAGATCGTTTTCTGCAAGAGGAATTGGGAGCAGGACAGAAGAACGGTGGCCCAGGGGCTGCAGAACCTGCACGACTATCCAGAAAACTTCTGGGTAAATTTGAGCTTGTTGAAAAACTCAATGCTTAGCTTTCACTGTGACATCACAGAAATGTGGTGATTATGACTGGAAGTAATGAAAACGCTTGTTTGTCTGTGACTAGTTCTTGCTTTACTGCGAAGGCACGAGATTCACACCAAAGAAGCACCAGATCAGCATGCAGGTAGCTGAGAGCAAAGGTCTGGCCAAACTAAAGTATCATCTGTTGCCCAGGACCAAAGGATTCTGGGTAACAGTCCAAAACCTCAGAGGAACCGGTGAGTGTCCAGTGTGTGATGGGATCTTTTAAGTATGTCTACAAGTAGATATCAGATACTGAGAGTGAGCTGGATGTTTAAATGCTGCTGTGTATGTTGTGCAGCTGCAGCTGTTTATGACTCCACTCTGAACTTCAGGAACAACGAAACACCAACCTTACTTGGAATTCTTCATGGGAAGAAATACCACGCAGATTTATATGTGAGGTACAAAGACGTGTTTTGCTGTGAGACTTTACACTTTAAATTTAACTCTCGGTTTTGCTGGACGTATTTGGGCTTCATCTATAATCCAACTTTTACGTGCAGGAGAATCCCTTTGGAGTTGATCCCGGAAGATGAGGCAGAGTGCGCTGCTTGGCTCCATAAACTGTACCAGGAAAAGGTGAGTGTGTTGGAAGATTTGATGGATATACTGTATGTAAGAAAGTTTGTTGGCCAGTGAGATAGTGAAAACTAAAACCGTGGCTGGACTCGTTAAATACGTATTTAGGCTGGACTGTGCAAAATGGTGCGTCTGGGTTAATATTTTATATAATAAAAGCTCAGAAGGTGTAAGCATGATGTTTGGTCCCTGTGCTAAATGCTGAGGAGGAGCCTGTCGATGTGGTTCAACCCTGTAGCTTATCAGTTTTCTGTTCACACACATCATTTAAGTGATTCATTAATCTGAACTGATTAGTGCTCAACATTACACAAAGCAGTTACTGTATATTTTGGCACCACTTTCTAGACACACAATGACATTCAGCCATGTTCTTGTTTTAAAAACTGGTATTTAGTTGTGTTTGCGTAACTGCCACATGTCCACACAGGACGCCTTTCAGGAGCAGTACAGTCAGACGGGACGTTACCCTGCCCCCGTAGTGAGTCCTCCACGCCGCCCCTGGTCTTTGATCAACTGGCTCTTCTGGTCCTGCTTGCTTCTGTACCCGTTGGGCCTGCTGCTTGCTCAGCTGATCAGTTCGGGCTCGATGCTGACCATCTTCACCTCCGTGGCCCTCTGTTCTGCAGGTTGGTTTCATTCATTAACACGTACGAGCGACGCCACCCTCAAATAGGAATAAAGTTTAACCAGCTCCTTTTTGTCCAAACGTCTCATAAAGCAGCAGATCTGACAACTCCAATGTAAGTCCCCCATTTTGGAAAATGTGATTTGTTAGTTTTGGGAGCATGTCCCCTAACGGCTTTCAGGCATGTGCGTGCTTAGCAGAGGTAGCCACTCGTCTGGATACTTTAACTGAGATGTTAAATGGAGAAGTGACTTCTCTAACAGCATGGTTTGACAAGGAGCATGTTACAGATTCCACACTAAATACATCTCCACGTTTATAAATGACAGATTCTAAAAACTATTTCATATAAAGCCTCAGTTTGCTTAAAACTGAGCTTTGGATTTTCTCTAGACAAAAGCTTCTGAGCTCTTTTCTCAGAAGTCACTAAATTAAAGTGAAAAATTTACTGTGGAAACAAATCTGTAGTGTACAGGTTCTCAAACCAGTCACCACATCTTTGTGACAAATAGTAGAATCGTAAATCTGTAAATCTTTCTGAATCTTTCATTCACAGCTTCACTGGGAGTTCGATGGATGATTGGCCAGACTGAGATTAACAAAGGCTCAAGCTATGGCAATAAGGAGGCTCCTCTAAACAACAACTAAGGACTCTGGACGTATTCGGTGCTGCTTCTTTGCACAGCTACTAATCTGCAAACTGCCAGCAGCAAAGGTTTTAAACATAACAGGGATCACCCTCGTCTAACAAGTGAAACCTGCTTCAAAGCACAATGCAGGAGGCGTTTCGTCTTGTTGCTACGTTGCAGAAGCTCAAGACGTTAAGATCATAAAACGGGACTGCGGTGACCAGCTTCCTTTTGGAAACCTGTACGACGGAGACAAAACGAATGATCGCTCTACCACACTGTCCTGAAATCAGAGGGGGAATTTTTAAAGACAGGCGTTTTTAACAGAAACTGAAATTAAAGATTTTAGCAAAGTGAAAATGGACTACCTCTTTGTTACTGACGGATGACTAACAATAAATTAAATGTAGTTTTTTTTATATAGCACCAAATCACAATGAAACCATCTCAAGGCCTTTTACATAAGCTGCTTTAACGCATGCACGTCTCCAGAGCAGAAGAGATGGGGTGTGTGCGTGTGCGCGAGCGCCTCCTTAGCAAAATCCTTCCTAGTGTCAGTCAGCACTTGACACTGACAAATTATAATCGGGGCATGTTTTTAAAATAGATGCTAAACTAATGTCTCTGCCTGACGTTGAAACCATGTGCATGTGCCTCCATTCCACAGCGGGTTGAAATAAAAAAAGAAAAGCAAGAGTCGTGTTGAAAGCGTTAAGTGAGAAACAGTGGGTAAACAAAAGGCTGTGATTTCAGTCTCCTCCCTCATGGCTTATTATTTCACCTGTACGGCTGAGAACACCTCTTGTTGCTCTTTACTTTTCTGCTTTGCCTTGCCCGCTGCTCGTCCTCCACTCCCAATGTTTGCTCTTGTGATGACATCATGTACTGTGTGTGGTAATAAATACAAAAAAACAGAGGAAGAACACAAATAGATGACATCGTTAAAATGTGCGACACTGTCATCACCGGTGCTGCACTTATGCTTCAGTGAGACTGGTTGATGACACATAATCATCCATGCAGTAATTATCTAAAAGGAGGATCTGACCTGTTTTAACATGTAGTGACACCTAGTGGCAGCTTGGAAACCAGACACACAGTCCTTTTTTTTTTCTGTTTTGTTATGTTGCGACATGATACTACAATGTTTTTGCTCATTCATCTACGCTCAACAACAGACGTCTCCGTGGTTGTGCCAGACGTTCATCATCATTTAACATTCATGAAGGTCACTGTGCTCTTGGGATGCCTCAGGGCAGCAGAAATCTTTTGTAGCCTTCCCTAAATCTGTGCCTTGCAATAATCCTGTCTCGGAGCTCTGCAGGCAGTTCCTGATGGTACCTCATCTTTAGTTTCTGCTACAGTATGCATTGTCAGCTGTGAGGGTTTCCATAGGGAGGTGTGTGCCTTTCCAAATCATGTCCAGTCAATTACATTTACCACAGGTGGACTTTGCCATCACTGGTACTAAAAGCATCAGGCTGCAACATAACTGAATAGTTTCTGAATGTGCTGCACGTTCTTACCTACTGCTCCAAGCATGCTGTTCACTTCAGCTGGGATAAAAGACCAAACGTACAGTCACCCTGCTTAATCAGACCAGATGATGTAACAGTGAGGACGACTGATACTGACCTTTGACATCAGTAACCCGTGTACATGGATTACATTAATGGCTTTCGTCATTTGTTTACTGTCAAGTCTGACGACACATTCCAGCAGTCTTTTTGTTTTAACTGTATTTATGTTTTGCCTTTGCAATCATCACATCCGAGTATATGACGACGTCATCTAATAGAAGAAACCTTTGTTTGTGTTACTTTTTGTTAGATATTACCAACTTTTTCCCCGTAACAAATTGTAGGAGCCGCTGTGTGACTGAAATGCCTGAACACAGAGACACAGGAAGATAAACTTGGGTCACTTGGATGTACTGGATGTTCTGATTTAACTGGGATTTGCCATGATGTGCAGAAGTCTCACTGGAGAAGAGTTCATTTAATAATTACGCACAATTACCCAAGCAGCTTTCATTTACCACGTTTGTCTTTTTAAGTTTGGCACAATAAATTCATATATTTAAAGGGACATACACGTGTAACAGTGTTCACTGTCTTTTACTTGTTTCTATACTTACATTGCAGTCTATCAGATCACGCCTCATCGTAGCTAGAAAACACCTCGGATTGATAAAGTGATATGCTACCTTTGGTTGATCTTTAAACTACACATTTCCTCATGTTTGGAGAGATCAGAGTTGTACTGAGAAGATATCTCGTCACAGCTGGTAGAAGAATGAGATTTTCCATTTTCACACAGTTAAACTGTGACTGGGGACTCGATCAAGGGTCGAGGTCACGTGTCCTGCAATGGGTAAACTTTATTCCCTGGGGACTGTTTATTTACTTTCAGGGTTCATTTTTGGAAATCAAACTAAGTCTTTCTTTGGAAGCATAGTAGGCACAAGCTCCCCTACATGCACAGTGCACGCATAAGGGCAAAGTCTGACGGGGTCTAAACTCCAGCAACCCTGGTAGGATAAGGTGCAATGTTATTGTCAGTTTTATTGTTGATATGAAGAAGATATATCGCCATAATGTAGCATACTTTATGTACCCTATAGACAATATATTATCACATCTGACCGGCCTGCTCTTACTTTAAGCCTCAAACACAGTACTGTCGTCTGTTGTGTTTATTTCACTGCTGGAAGAAAGAAATCTGTCAATCTGGAGTAAACCGTGCACTAAACAAGGTTAAATATTTAAATGTTGTGGCATGCATGCAACACGTTCAGCTGTCGTAAGACCATGATTTAACTTGTTAATCGCCGATGGTAGCTGCTGTATGCAGACCTGCACACAGCCTAAGAGTTAGCTAATGTAAAGCAATGAGGCACAGTTCTCAACCACGGTGTCAGATCTGGGGTTTCTGGGGTAAGAGAAAGTGCAAGAACACTTTTAACTCGAGGGGTTGTGTATTTCATTGCCTTCCAGCAGCTCCTTCAGATTTTAATTTGAAATCTTGCCAGAGTACAAAAGCCATCGGCCAAGAAAGAGCTTCCTCACAGGCCAGTTACTGGTCAGATGTGTCACTTCTGGAAGATAGTTTTCTGCAAGAGGGCGTGGAAGGAGGAGCAAAGGACGATGACTCAGATCCTTATGAACTTGCGGGATTACCCAGAAAACAGCTAGGTACTTTTCAGCCTGAGGAAATAATAAGAAAATCGAAATGCCGGAGACAGGTCTCTATTTAGGGTGTTGAGGAAATGTAGTAACGCTTGTAATGCTCGATCGTGTTTAGTGCAAAGCAGAAACTAGACCTGCAGGAACTGTTCTGTTGTAATTGCTCTTTAAAGAGATCCGACTTCCCCGAGTAGAAACAGTGTGAAAGTGTTTGATGCGTTTCTGCTGGAGGGTTTTGAACAGGGTTTCTCTGTGGATGTGGCTCAGCTTTCACTCAACTCACTCAGGACATGACTTTGAGTAAACAAATGAGCTCACTCTTTATTCAGACTTTGATATCGAGTTGTGTTTGCATGCATCTCTGCAAAGGGCGGCTGTGAGGAGCACCGTGCACAGACAGGACACGTCGCAGGCTCTCTAGTGAGGCCTTCACGCTGACTTTGAGCTCAGTCGACTGGCTGTTCTGGTTCTTCTAGCTCCTCTATTCTTTAGAAGTGCTGCTTGCTCAGCTCTGTGCTGATGCTGACCCTCATCATTTCTGCGACTCTCTGCTCTGCAGGTTGACTTTCATACAGTCAAAGTAAAGCCACCATGAAGTGGCACAATGATGCAGTTATCAGCAAGCGCTACTGTTTTGTTTTGAAGAAAATACACATTTCCCTTTTAAAAAAAAAGACTGGTTTATTAATATTGTTTGTACATAGCAAACACTGTAAGAGCAGCAGAGGACCAGAAGTTGTGTGTTTGGTTGTGTGAATGTTTTGTGTTCAGCAGCAGGGAGGGAGAGCAGGCCCTGTTTCTCCTCTTTGTTGGCTACGCTCCAGTCACATGAACAGCTCTTCACCGGCGACCAGTAGACTTGAACATTGCTCCAACTTGACATTTTACTCCTCAGCAAAGGCAAAGAAAAAAAAAAAAAAATACACATACATTTAAAAATAAAAATCCTTCCTAGTGCTCACACTTGCCAAATGACAAGCGATAAATTAATCTGGATATTTGGATGGTGTTCATTTCATATAGGTAAACCAGTAAACCAGCATCTCCTTCCATTTGGCGAGGCTTACCACACCCTTTTTCAGCCTCAAAGGTCGACTGTAATAAGATTCCTCCCTCCTCTACTCAACTGCCCCCTTGGGTAAACAGTTTAAAAGTGCCATAGATTTTGTCTCCCCACCCCCCCCCCCCCCACTCCCATCTGTTTAAAAAAAAAAAAAAAAAACTATTCTCAATGCCTTTTCAGAGGTCTCTTCACCAGTGAGAACAACACGTTTCAATAGTTACTTTACAATATTGTTTATACAAGAATTAAAGCCAATCCTATTCTTACAGTATATACAGTCCCACCCCGACTCCTACGCTTCCCAGTTCATAGGTACATAAAGACAAAAGAACCCCTATGCTCAACAGGTCCAGTTGTCCTCTGAAATGATATCGTATTAGTTCCTCAGTTTAACTCCATGTGCCTTCAGCTGTAACTTCCACTTCTTCGCGTCCACAGTTTTTTTTCCTTCTGCCAACAGCATGTACAGTAGTGCTTTATTGTGTAAACGTAAAAGCCTCAGAGGATGTTCCATTCACTCTTCATCCGTACAGACCTGAAACAGATGAGAAGCACCGACTGTAACGTGATTTTCAATGAAGTTGTGGACGTACGACATGTTTGGTGATTACAGTGTTTTTTGACTGGTGGTAACAAAAAAACAAAAAAAAACAATAGGAAGTCTCACCTTGACAAATGGGTGATCTAGCAGCGTGCTAGCTGTCCAGCGGCATTTGGGTTCACTCTCCAGACAATGACCGAGGAAGTCCTTCCCCTCTGTACTCAGCTTCTCAGGGATGGGGGGTTTATGACCCATGCCCACTTTGTACATGATCTGGAAGTTGTGCTCATACTCGTGCCACGGCCTCTGCAGGTTAACATACACATAAGAACATTAGTCATTTCCTTGAGGTTTAATTTCTATTTTTTAATTGTTGTATGATTTTTTAAAAATGGAATCAATCACAATAATTAATAGAGTTGATAAAGATCTTTTCCATAGCTTCGTACTTTTCCTGTCACCATCTCGATGAGGACGCAGCCCAAACTCCAGATGTCAGCTGCTCGTCCATGACCTTCACCTTTTGCTCTGGTTATAACTTCAGGTGCCATGTACGCTGATTAAGATAGGAGTGACAAGAATTATTAGTATAGTATAAAAAAATAAAAAGGTTGTGTCCACTACCCCAGCTGTAGGAACAAGAGCATCTGATTCATATTAACTACACACCTACACTATCTATATGTTCCTCAATCATGACTTTGACACTGATTTTGGTATAAATCACAGAACCCACAGTGACGCCTTGTGGTGGTGAGCAACATCGAAACACGCTACGATTGACCTATGATTTCTGACCTGCTGTTCCGAGCGTGCTGTTCACCTCCCCCGGCATGGTGTGAGTGTTGTTCCTCAACTTGACTGAACAGCCAAAGTCACCCAGCTTAATCAGACCTGATGATGTCAGAAAGATGTTGGCTCCTGGTAATAAACACCACAGAATTAGTAATAGGAAATGAGATGCTGACATTTCTGATGAGAGGAGAACAAATTAAAACAGGAGACAAAGCCTGCAACACTAACCCTTGATGTCCCGGTGGACGATGCCGTGTTCATGGAGGACGTTAATGGCTGTAGTGATCTGTTTACTGTAGAGCCTGATGACGTGTTCCTGCAGCCCCAGACGGGACACCTCCTCCAGAGTGCCTTCATCACAGTACTCCATGAAGATGTACATCTCCTCCTGCAGGTGAGTGCATCGACAGTTAAACCCCGCTGCTTGTGTTTGCATGTGATGTATTGCCTGGAATGACACGAACGTCGTCTTACCCGATGGAGCTCGACTCCAAAGTATCGCACTAGATTCGGGTGTTTAATGCCTTCGAATATTTTCAGCTCGTCTGCTGTCTCCTTGATTGTTTTGTGATCATTTGGCTGGAATCGGATCTGGATAAAAAAAAAAAAACAGAACAAAAGTGTGCTACCTGCGGTCCTGACAATTATTTCTGAATGCTACTAAATTTATCTTGCTATTTTACCTCCTTCATGGCCATTAGCTCTCCAGTGTCAACATTAATGCAGGTATACACCTTCCCATACTGGCCCTCACCTGATAACATACAAACATGACATCACTGACTGTATGTGTGTTAAATAACCCAGATTGTGATGAAGAAGTCATGAGGTAGGCAGCCATACCTATCTTGTTGCCCCTCTGCCACTTGAAGGTCACCTTCCTGAGCCCAACATGCATGACGTTGTCAAAGGACTTAGGTGTGTGACACACTTGACCAATGATGTTGCGCTGCTTCATCGTGGCATAGCGCTTATCCTCAAACTTGCGAATCGAGTGCCGGACGGCCTCCATCGGGCTTTGCCGTGCTGCTGTGTCTGGAGAAAAGAGAGAGAACAGGAGAAAATTGTTAGTGGATACGACACATGGCAAATGTCTTACTATGTGCTGCAGTCCAACAATCCACATTATTCAGCAATCTCACCCTTGGACTGGCTGATAAAAGTACGAAGCTCCCAGCTTCTGCGTGCAGCACTGTTAGGATCTCCCTTAGGGTACGAGGGTTCTGTGGGAAGAAATCACCAGAGGAGTTCACCTAATTAGGCGATTACAATTCCCCAACGTGAACTGAGCAGTGTCGATCACCCACCTTCCCTGTCCTCTGTGGGGCTGGAGTGGCGGCTCAGAGATTTGAATTGCAACTCTGCTGCAACTGATGACAGACGGTCATTCTCATGGAAACTGGATCCCCTGTAGAGACATGGAAGAAAATGATGCACTACAGTGGTTGAAATAAAAAGACATGTTGATGTTTAGTTTCAGTCTGTGGGGTTTCTCTGGTAATGACCAAAACAAAGGATAAACACAGAATGGAAACTCTTCTGCCTAGACTGACATTTATTTTTATACTCCTTCTTAAAAAGCTCTTTTATCAGAGCTTTATAGGAGCTTTCAAACTAACTGCTCCCTGTGCCGAGCACGGTGCTGCTTCCTAAAATGGGACTCAGTAGCTTGCAAAGGGATAAGAGATCATCTTCGCCTTGAGATGCTTCTGTGGAAAATATTCCCAGACACAGTATTAGGATTGCAAGATAACATTTAAAAACACTAACAAAACCTCGGGATCTGTCCTTGCAAGAAACATTAGCTCATTCTCAGCGTGCCCTTTGAAATGCTTTTGAGATCCATTAACAGTTCAACATGCATGAAAGCCATTCACACTTGAATGTTAGATCTCTAGAGTTTGGAAAGCACACACACAAATACGGCAGAAAGTCTAACAGCAGTGAGTCACCAGCATCAAAGCAAGGTCGATGTTAAAAGCGCTAAAAAACAGAAAAATAGAATATAGTAGCCCACTCTTTCAGTGAGGTAGTTTTTGTTTTTCATTTTAACACCAAGCACAACAATCACAGTCTCTTCCTTTGACCAGTAACAAAACAGTCATTCGGTCAGTTTTTTGATTTGTGTTACACTTTGTGGGACCTCATACAAAAAATACACCATCAGTCTTTTGCAGCCAACATCGAATTCATAGGTTTCATTTTATTTAAGCTGTGGCTAATCTAGAGATTAGAATAATCACACTTGAATAGCCATGCTGCAAAGCATCAATGCATTAAAAATAAAGTAGTGAGAGGAAATGCCTTGTTTTAATTTGGTAAACTGATGTAAATCCGCAATCAAAGTCAAACTTTTAATTCAAAACTACTAAATGAATAATTGAGGGACAAACATGCAGTTTTTGAATTTCTAGATGCTTTATAAAAAAAATTTGTCGTGGCTTTTGTTCTGATATTTGTCTCTGTGGTTTTACAACGGTTTCTAACAGGCAACTTGGGGCAAGGCTACCTGACATCATTGGGGGTGCTGCCGGGCGCTTTGGTGTGGCTGTGTTCCCCCGGGCCCTGAGGGACGGGCCGAGGGCCGTTGGGGAACATCTGGTTCCGGAGGTCGCAGGGGAGACTTCGAGAGCTGTGTGGTGAAAAAACAAACTGAGGAGCTCTGTCTTGGGAGGTGAGGTGGCTTGCATGGGATGTGTATAGGTATGTTTGTGTGTGTGACTGAGTGGCTGGTTGAGGGACAGGGACACACACACACACACAGTCTACACAGGTTTTAAAAAGGAATAGAATAACTGCAGACATGACATCGTCACAGTATACACTCACACAGAAGCTCAACAACTACAGGGCAAAAACATAAAAGGCCTAAAAAGCAAAGGTAATGATGTAGGATGAGCCATGCAAGGAAATGTATCGACAATAAAACATGATGGACATAAAGACCATCGAACAAACACGTACTGGTGCCACCTACCTGAAACCTTCAGTATTAGGGATGAACAAATTGGGGTTTGGTGGGTCACTATGGCAGCGAGGTACTTTTACAGGGCGAGGACTGTTCCTGGAACCTGGAAAGAAAAACATCAAGTGCTTAATTTAGTGCAAAGGAAACATTGAACATGGTAATGTACAACAAGAGCAAGTATTTATACGACACTTTTTAAAACACTAAGTGGCAAAATGCTTCATAAGTAGAAGAAGGACGTGAGACACAACAAAAGGAAATATGGTTATACATTGAAGCAACAGGAAAAAAATGATTTTAATACCTTGTTTCAGACTCATCTAAAGTGAAAGATCAACTATGAATTGGCTACATAAGTAGCTCAAGTCCCAGAAATAACATTAATTCTGCTTTATGGGGGCAAAGTGCTCATGTTTTTAAAACCACATACATGCAGTGGTCTGGCTGTTATGTTGCCTGCATCTAAATCAAAGACAGACATCCTGCAGCTTTTGGTTCAGTGCACTACTATTCTACTGCCAGTTTGTCGCCTCATCATCACGTATGAATTTGCCCAAACTCATAACTCAAGACAAAAACATGGCATCGTGTGGTACAATTTGTTTTCTAAAAACACTACTTCTCATCGAATCTCTCGCAAACATGCTCCTAATATTTATTTCAGTTTTCTACTGTGAGCCAACAGCAGCGCGGTGTTGCTCAATAAAGCCAGAGTAACAAGTGAAGTTACTCAAACCCATTTACACAAACCTTTAGGTCATATACATACATTTTCTATTCTAGGGCAAATATACGTTCTTTTACTATTGCGCTTGTTTTGTGTAACTATACACTCGTAACATGTAAACATACAAGCGGAAGTCATCACCAGTCTGTATCACAGAAGGGCATCTTACCTATATACAGGCCAGTGACTGGGCTATGAGGTTTCCCAATCACATGGCCAATGCATTCATTCATCAAAGCTTGTAGATTCTGCAGAAAGAAAGGTAAAGTCACAGTCGGCCTACAAAACATACATTATATTCCAAGCATGCTTGGTCTTCACTTCTGTAGAGAACAACAACGAGAAGAAAAGCAGGCTATTTTACCAGGAAGTCATCCTCTGGTAATGCTGATATGAAGGCAGGTTCAATAGCCTGAAGAAAATCAAAACCCTGAGTCGCCCACCTGTAAGTGAAACAGTGACAGTCAGTCTCTGAATAGCAAATTTATTCTGCTTCATTGCATTCTCTCCATTCTCTACAATTTGTGTTTGAACAGAATAGAAAAGTGCAGCTTTATTTAAGAAGAATGGGAATGAATGATAATTAACCCATGTAGAATAACATTGCCACTGAGCATCATAGCTGAGGTGCTGACTCTTCTTTTTTTCTGTTTAGCCTGTTGGTTACGCTCCACTGAGCACGTCTATCTGTCATTGTTGGCGTTAATTATAGGACAGATTTCAATATCTTCGTGCTCCTCGTGTAGAAACTGCAGGAAGTACAGTTTTAAATAATACAAATCGAACACCTGACTCATTCTCACTGTTAAGTGGGCCTATTTTTGTTTTGTGTCTCTGAAGTGTCACGCTGCTGTTATTGCATGAAACCTCTTAAAGGGTTCGCTCTGTGATCCGAGTACACAACACGTCATGGTAACTTGTAATGGCTCACAGCATGAGATCTTGATAAAGAGGACCAAAATAAATGTCTTTCAGAGACTGTGGCTCTGGTTTTAGAAGATAAACAGATGTGGTTTTACAATTACTATTAATTCTAAAAATAGTAACACCAGAGCAAACTGAGAATTTATCACACAAACAAACCCCTCACTGCTATTACGAATTTCTACGGTAAACTGTAGGAAAGAAAACCAGATTTCATAAGTCTAGCTTGTGTCTGCAGCCTGTGTGATGAGAATAAAAAGAGGGGTATGTATATTGTTTAAATCAAACATTCATTGCATGGGAATTAATTATTTGGTTAGAGATTAATACCCAACCAAGAGGCCTGGCTTTGCTGCAAGAAGCATCCTTTAAGTTGAGCATTAGAAATACAATACTCCTCCAAGCAGAGGGAGACATAAGTGAATTACTTACAAGTGTAAACGAGTGCTCAATTGAAAGAAGATCTAGCCTTTTACCTGGGCTTGGTGCCCCTTCCACTTTCACATTTGGTCAGGACATACGTCATCCACTTGCGGGCAAAAGCTATGTAGCGTTCCCCAATCCTCTGTCTGAACTCCCCTGACATCAGACGCACCACCTCTTTGTGGTACTGCAAGACAACAAAACAAACACAGCAGGACAGGAACATGTGGATTAATATTCCTCATCCTCCACTCATCTCGTCACTTCGCTTTTTAATTCTATCCTGTCTGTCACAAATGAGAGCAGGAGAAAGGATCTGAAGCTTGTGCTTCTATTACAGTTCACATCTCTAAAACACAGCAGCCTCTCACCTCGAAGGCAAAATTGTAGCCCTGTATCATTGCCTCCCTGTAGTACTGATGAAGAGTGGCTGACTCAGACTCCTCCACTTCAGGCTCAAACTCTGTGGTGAACATGTACTCTACTCGGTCAATGGCACTGCTGATCTTAATGCATAGCTGGAGTGCCTCATTCTGTGGTGGGAGAAGAAAGCGAATACAAGAGTTAGTTAGAGAAAATAGAAAACTTAAATTCATAGAAATCAGTGAAAGCCTGTGAGAAATTGCATTTGTTACTCTGTAACAGAAAGTTCACAATGAGATCTGATCTGATCGCGTCCCTGTATGTATTTTAATTCATGTTAAAAGAACGGAAATTCACAGTAACCGAGAGCAGATCTGAAAGTAGGACACTAACGTGCACCTGCTTTTGAAACAGCACTAAATAAACGAGTGTTTTCAAAGGTTAGAAATCAAAGTGTGTGTGTGTGGTTATGTAAGTACTTTTAGCTCCTCCAGAGCGCTCGCTATGAGAGGCTGGCTAGATGTTTGCTCCCGGCTAAGTGTGAGCACATCCTCCATGGACTGCTGGAAGGCTTTTCGCTGGGCCACCAGGTGAGCAGACTGCATCACTATCAACAGCATATTCTCCACCTGAAAGCATATTGGACCAATGGGAGTCTTATAAACCCACAGATACACACTTAAACAAACATACGTGAATTCATTTTTATAAAAATGTCGCATACCTTCATGGCTCTTAAAGTGTCGACAGTTTCCATTTGAGGGACTAGTTTGAGCAGCTCTCCCTCCCACTGAGCCCAGTCCGAATCAGTAGTGGAGTCCCCAGCTCCGTGTTTGCTCATGAGCAGGTAGGCCTCATCCTCGGGAAGGTCATCCGGCTCTTTGGAGCAGTCTTTGCCAGCAGCAGCATTGAGAAGCTGCAGGATGAGGGTCCGCTGATCCATTAATCCAAAGGGCACAAAAACCTGCAGCTCCTCCAAGCCTGGAATCTGAACCTGGACACAAAAGGAGGAGGTCAAACTATATATATAAATGACCTGGAGACAAAGAGGCGAGACGGGGGAAAGCGAAATTAACAGGACAGCAGACACACCTTGACATAGTTTCTCTTCTTCAGTGCCTCAAGGAGACAAGTCACCCCGTTAGTGATACTGAAATCCGCAGCAACTTCTAAGTCCTGCAGAGAGGGAAGCAAACAAAAGTGTGTGTCAGAACACACAGTCCCAGTTCTTCAGTGAGCAGGGAAAACAGGGTCACAGATATCTGCACAGTCAGTGCTGTTGTGGCTTTCTGTTAGGAGAGAGTAAAAGTTCTTAACTGCTGCGTCTCACCTTGCGAAGCATTTTGGCAAAGCCCAGAGCCTTGGACGCTCGCTCCCTGGCTTCGTGGAACAGCTCTTTAAGTGACCGACTAGTCTCAATGACCGACCGCCTGAAAGAATCCAAATGATCAAAGTTTAAAGCACCTCCCCTCGGGAAAAAAATAAAAAACAGAAATGAAATAATCTTATAGTCTTTACCTGATCTCATCTGATGCTGTGCTGTCATCAGCACTTTCCCAGAATTCATTACCACTTTTTTGCAGGCCAGAATCCAGGAACTCTCCAGTGGATTTGAGCAGCATCCCGGCAATGTCACTGCAAAGAGAAGAATGCAGTCAGTTCAAATGTCCGTTGTTAATGAACTCTTAGTTTGTGAATGAAACTGCGTGACTGTTCTGTTCTGTTCTGGTTCGAACGTTATTAGAGAAATAAAAAAAAAGGGAGCTAGAACCCAGATCCACTCACCAAAAAAGCTTCCCAGACTGGGCTTCCCCTCCACGAATGTAAGGAGTGATAACCTTTGTGAAGTGCCACTCCTCTTCTAACAAGTTCTTTAAGCTGTGAGAGGCCTGAGGCAGCTGCTGCAACATGTGGATCCAACTGTGCATGTAGTCAAAGTAAACCTACAAAGACAGAGACAGATGTTAGGTAACCACACGAACCTCACAACTCACTTTTTAATAGTGCATGCATTTGCACGCTACAATGGCTATATGCTCAAGGAAAATGTAGGTTATTTGACATGAGTAGCTGTAAGCAGAAGGAGGAGGAGACTTACCACCAGCATCTTGTGAAGGTCCTCTTCGAACTCATCAATATTGGAATTTGTCTGCAAGCCCTGAGCATCAGTCACTACACCACGGAGCATGAACTGATAATACTGCTTCATCAGAAGACCACCTTTAAGAACCTCCTTACACTCGCGCACCAACTGCACGACACAAACACGTAAAAACACACATGAGCATTTATATAGGACATCCCTGCCATCTATTCTGGGCTTTAAGAAAAGTAACCATGTAGCAGAACTAAGAAATGTGATAGTAAGATGCAAAATGCATTTAATCATTATTGGTTTAGCAAACACAAGAGTCGCACAGAAAATGAAGCGTTTCAACAGCTGCTTGCCTGTTTGATACTGAGAAGTGACGGCTCTCCAGCAGGTCTCTGTTCAAGTCGCAATTTAAGGCATTCGTGAATGACATTGAGTAGGACCCTGCACAATACAAGGAACGCTGGCCGGAAGGATGGGAGGTCCATGTCCAGCAAATCCTCCCAAGAAACCTGGTCTGCTCCAAGCTCGGGGTGAGCTGGACCACTGCAGGACAGATGACGCGACAGTTCTGGCAGGTAATCACTGTACAGCATGGAGTCTGGAAAGTCTGCAAACTGCAGGTGAAAGATCCAGGAGGTCCAGGGACATTAGTTCATCACAGCAGTAACACTTCAAATCATTTTAAGGTTGTTTGTTGTCTTATATTAAATAAATTTAATTTAAACTGCTCGGTTTCTCCTCATACACTCGCTGTGTAAGCGCAGGAGGGCAATGCCTGAGCCTCCCTGAATGCCTCTGTCATTTCCCAGACGAGCTCCTCCACCACTGTAATAAACTCAGAAACACTCCTCTCCTCTTTAGTGCTCTTGTCGTGTTTTTCTAGTTGTCTCACTGTGTCAGCACATCCTCTGGTGTTTCAGCCTGGGCTCAGACTTCTTGTAAGCTCTTATCTGTGAGAACTCCTCCAAATGCTGCTTCCTCAAGTGTGTAATTAAATTACTAACAATTGCTCAGCAAACGTTACAATTTGCTGTTTGATTCCACACTGCAGACATGACTGCTATCCAACTGCTCTGAAGCGGTGCATCACATTACCATTATAACTGGACTATGACACTAAATCACAGTACAAGTAGCACAAATGTAGGAGCAGATAGCATGTCACCACACATATAGCTGGCATATGTGATAAATACATGTTTAAATCCTTAAATTATTGTTTAATAAAAAAGTTAAAATCAATTTTACTTTCTCTAACAACTCAGCTACAGCCCCTTTTATGTGTTTAAGTGGAAACAAGGAAATGATCCAAAAGAATTAAGTTAACAAAACCCAGTTGTGGTCATTTTCAAGCAGGAAGAATCCCTACAGCAAGAACCTCATTGATTTGTTTAATGAGTTTGTGTTTATGCGTCTCTGCAACAGACCTCTGAGATAAAGAAGCCCAGTTACGCTCTAACTGTATTGGGATACACGACTATTTAGGATAGAATGGTAATGGTTACATGTGTAGTGCAAATAGTGGCCTCACCTCTGGTGTAGGAGTGTGGCGGAGCAGCGCTGCTCTGGACCTCTGAAGAGAGCGGTCCATTAGCTTGTGCAGTCTGAGAATAAGTTTACGCAGCCCCATCTGTTTCAGAGCTTTATCCACAAATGGCCTGTAGATGGCCGTGGGGCATAATACTCCTTCTCCCACAGATGCTTCTGCGCTTCCTGCAGCAGCAGTAGGGAGAAATTCATCTTCTGACAACAATCGGGCTAATTTAGGAGTCAGGGAGGGAGAGAGTTCTCCCTCTGCTACACGTTCCGACCCCGCCACCTTCTCTGCATCTCTGTCCTCCCCTTCGCTTTCAGCCGTGAATGTGGCCGTCGAGTCATTCTCCTCATCTTCCTCATTGTCTTCTTCTTCACTGCCACGGGAGCAACGAGGTGAGGGGATCTCAAAGACTGGCCACCCGATACGGGACAGATCATGGAGGCCGAGAACAGTGGCCATGACACGCAGCTTCTGGTTGAGGTCCTGGGTGATGTTGAGCCACAGACAGAGCGCCTGCACCCTGCCCTGGAAGTCTCGTGCTGCATACTTTTCATAGTCCCTCTGCAGCGCCTGCAAGGAAGGGTACAAAGCTTCCCCAGACTCTAGCAACTCCATAACCTCCTTCACCTGCTCAAATGCCAGTCTCTGGCGCTGAAGGTGTTCTCTGCAATCCGAGCCAGAACCAAGAGGCTCTGCTGCATTCATCGCAGTTGAGGGGCAGGCACTAAAGCCCCAAGTATCTACTCCACAGTGGTTGGTCTCTGCTACAGCAGACTCCCTCACCTCTCCACTCTGATAGTCCAGCAGGATTGTTTGAGATCCTGAACACTGGGCCCCTCTTAGGCTGTCATAGTTGACCTTAAAGTGCAGCACCACATTGATGATGTCAGGGATGGCTTGGCGGGCAGTGAAAAGGAAAAGGTCTTGGTCGCCGGTGGAGCGTCGTGCATGCCAAGCCTGCAGCTCCAACCAAATCACCTCATTGTTGTGACCCATGAAGGCCATGTTCTCCAGGCCTCTCTGCTCCTTCTCCTTCCTCTTGGAGGACATTGACGTTAGCTTGAGCAACAGCCGCAGAGTTTCAAAGAACTTGAGGCGGTCTGCAGGACAGTCTGTCCTGGAGGTCTGGCGGTGGGTTCGGACCATATGGGGCATAGACACAGGAAGTTTACAGCTGCTGCAGCCTAAGCTCAAGTAATGCTTCCTGGGATCCATGGTAATGGCACCGAAAGGGCTGGACTTTGAGAGTGGATCCAGCACAAAGGAGCCTTCAAGTGTCTTCTTGTGGTCTCTTTCAGTGGAGCGCAGTGTGTCCCTTTGCTTCTTGCCCTGCTTGTAGCTGAGCTCTTCGGGGGTCTCCACTGGCCTGGGAGACTCTCTCGGGACAGATGAGCTGTCTGCCGAAGTAAACACAGAAAGCGGCCACTTATTATCTGTACAATGCATATAAAATGATATCCATAACAATTTATTATTAACTCACTAAAGATGTACCTTTGTAGGGAGAGCGTCCAGAACTCTTTGCCTGGCTGTTCCTCTGGTGTTTGACAAACGTGCGTTTATTTGTTTTTATCTGGCGGGAATTATAAGGTGGTGATGTGCCATACAGAGCATCTTCATCCTCGCTGGGAGAGTCCCAGGATTCACCCATTTCAGACATTTGCTGGGATGCATCTCCCACTGGCTTAGTCTGCCTGTCAGGATTTCATGACATTTAAGAAAAAAACTGTTAATATGGGCCAGGTTTTCATCTTTACAATAAGCAATGTTACCTGGCAACGATGTTCACAGCCAGGTTGTGATATGGTATGAAAATATTTCATAATCATAATCAGTCATATCACAAGGAAACACAAGAAAAGCATATACATGGTCAAACTGTGCTGGGTTTGCTATGAGTTTGTACCCACAACAGAGTGTGTGCCAAATCTCCTGTAATGCCACAGCAAACAGTTTGCTAAACTGCAACTAGACTGAATGTCTGCTGCTACTGTACCCACAGCAGACTGACGAGTTGTCTGTCCGTTGGAGCCTGACTGGCTGCCTCTCAAATGTACAGCAGCAATGCTCTGTGCATGACCACAGCAGCCCAGACCCAAGATAATAAGCTGTGGGTTCCCTATTGGCACCCTCTCTTCGTCTAAGCAAACATAATGGCTCAACCAGCAAGAGAGAAATAGTAACCCTCATTAAGTCCGTCTGCCAAGTCATCAACAATACTGCAAGTCAAGATTTCATGGAGCACTGAGACTCACTCATTCAGGGCGTGCAGAACTTGTTGGACTGTACCCAGACACTGTGCTAATGTAAAACACAGCAAATCACTTTTGTGTGATTACAGTAAATCTTGAGCAACCACGATAATGTGAACACCACTGGTTGCTTAACCACAATCTGAAAGCAAATTCCCGATAATGACCGTCGCAGGCAGAAAATGTTGCATTCACTTCAACAGAAATGAAACCATGTAATAACTTGAATCATTTCCTGCTGGGAAAAAAAAGGAAAAAGAAAAATAGAAAAGACAATGGAGAGTGCAAGCGGCGAGCCTTTCCAGATAACAATGTCACAGCTCTGTTCCCTGATGCCTTTTAAAGAGGTTCTTAATAGGATTAGACAAAAAGGTTGAAAGGTCTGACCCTGCCACCAAAAAACAAAAGCAAAAAAGGAGGAGGGGAATGGAAATGGGGACTCTATCTGCGGGTCGCCATGTGTCCCTGCATCGATCATCAGACTGAAAGGCATTCCCCAGCACGTGCCTCTGAGCGTCTGCATAGATTTTGAAGGGCCAGGGCTGTATCACTTTCACTTGAGTTATGCGAGGGGTGTTAGTCTGGAAATGACGAGTCCAGACTTCCATTGCCCATCTGCCCCGCTGCAGGTTTTGTCTTCCCACACACACGCGCGTGCACACACACTCCCCTGGGAGCAGCTGTGAAAGTATGCCCAAAGGCAGACAGGACACCTGCTGCAAATCCTGCAGTTTAAATTCAATAAGATTTCAGATGCAAGACTTCATGGAATCATTTCCACCATCTTCCAACATCTTAACCACAACAGTCTTTACAGAAATTACAGAATAACTTGCATTTTGGAACACCGGTGCCTTATGAGTATGAGAGATTGTGAAGGGCCGTGTTCTGCAAGATCATTACACCACAGTAACCCTTTCAGTATGTAGGCACAAGAAAGCGCAGTAAGCATTGCTGTGTTTGCTACTACAAGGCATTCAGCACAATAACAGAGAAATCGCTGTGCAAACCCCATGCAAAAATCCAAAGTAGTATCAGGAAACTGCATAAAGAAAATAAGAGTAAATGCCATCAACCTCCTGCTGCATCCATCATTTGCATAATTAGACTGTGCAGCACATTCGTGTAATTCTCAAGCATGCAAAGATTTGTCATGGCTAAAGACAGAAATAGTATATGCATGTAAGAGGGAACGGGATCAAGTTTTAAAAAAAGACACTTCCTTATACAGAACAGCATGACTAAATCACTCAGGAATGACAGCAGGACCAGTGACGCCATCACTGCCGGTTGTTTGTTTGGTTGCCATGGTACACTTCAAGCACAGATTGTGCTGCTGCAGTACAGGCTGTGCAAATGTCTTTTTCTGAATTCTTGGCTTTCTTCCTAAACCTACTTGTAGGCCACTCGGAGAAAGTTACCGGCCCTCATGCCCTGCAGTTAACCAGAGTCGTACTACGGTCTACAAGCTGTCTCTTCCTGGCTGCTATTAGTGAATTATCACTGCAGATGGTGTCTGGCTGCTCTCAATGGCTCATCTGATGGCTCATTGGGGCTCCAATAAAGGCCAGTGGAATGCTGGAGCCCCAAGGCAGAAACACTGAGTGCATAATAAAAAGCACAAAATCTGGACTCTTTTCTGTATAGTGACTGAAGCAGTGATACCAAGGGCTGCCAGAGTCAGAGGGCATGACCTCTGACACCAGCCATCCACACTATTGTACTGGGAAGGGGCGTACTATTGTATAGTTGTGACACGTGGCCTGTGAGGCCCACAAATGAATAGCACACAGCTGGTTGGTGAACACACTTGCTCACAATGTCCAAACTAATGGAGATTTTTTTTTAGAGAGAGGAAAAGGAGGAGACCAGAGTTTTCTAAGAGCACACTTCCCACTAATTAGGTCATGCTGGTATAACTGCATTCTGTTGCATGCATTCCACAATATGCATAGACATGCATACTATAGTATGCACATCTGATCCATTGTAAATCCCTGATAAACAAGTGAAGCTGTTCCAGTGAAAAGAATTTGTGCCATAGCCTGGAAGAATTCAACAGAATTCAAACAGCGAACATGACATACTTGACCCCACCCTTCTCTGAAACACTATGACATTGCCAGGAATGGACCTCCCAACCTCCCTTTACATGCAACTGTGCAAAGCACACTGTGCACAACAAAGGAGCTTGTTTCAGCCACGGATGATAATAAAATCCAAACAGCCACCGAAATTCATAAGAATCTGAAAATCTGTGCATGTCTCAAATACTGCTCTACCAACACTGACACAGGCTTTATTGTACCCGTGGAAGCTCATGTCATCAGCAACATGTCACGTGGCCTAAATGTATCTAAATGTAGACACTGCTGACAGACTGTGGGCTGCAGACTGAGGTAAATTGCGTAATAACACATTGTCATCTTATGCTGTTTGCATCATCAATGCAGTTCAGGCAGCTGGGTGCTCCACCTTTAAAATTTAAACTGAAACCACTGAGAGTCATTGAAATAAAAACACTTTTTTCAGTTTCAACTTTCATTTCAGTTTCTTTTGCAGCTGTGCCTATCATAAATGTGAAGCATCCTCGTCTGCAGCCCTTAACCATCTCGCCGTTCCTCCTCTTATTTGGCGGCTCACGTGACCTTGCTCCTGCAGGGTATTAGTAACATCAACTTACACTGTTTAATAGTTACCGGGAACCTATTGTTTGAAGGGAAACGATAGATGAGAATGACAGAATGTGAGGGCAGCATACAGCTTCCTAAAGCAGGTGTGTGCAGAGACAGGATGCAGTTAGGAAATGCTCGGGGATGGCCCGTCTTTATTCCTGTGCTGCTGGCAAATGCAGGCTTTAATGAGTTCTAACCCAGCAGCCATCTACTGAGCATAATACACCACATCCTGAAATCTCTGGAATGTTAGTGAGCCATAATGTCTTTAGACTGACTTTGCGAACGAGACTTTATTGACAAAAGACCTCTGTATTTCCAACACCAGTGCAGGCGTCCAATTGCCAAGCATGCACATAATTCCTCTGTCTCGATGTGGTCTATATGCAGCCAGTTTGAACCAATCTTACGTTTAGTATTAAGGTGCATACTCTCATCAGGGTGGACACAAGGAGGCTAATAGATAACTGAATTTTGCACATTGACATTTCATGACAAAGCTGAGAACCCGTGTGCACAAGCACATGAACATGGTTATAAAATTGGGAGAAAGCATCAAATTAACCACATGTAATCAAGTCAGTCTGGGACACTAACATGCTTCTAGGCTTCCAGGTTAATGACTCAGTATTTTTCTTTATGCAACAATGCCAGGCAGCACTAACATTAACACGGGCAGTGTTGCACAACCCTGGGAGCTGTTTGTGTGTCCACCTCGGACAGAGTGGCCACAAGAGTGCAAGAGAACAACAACTGGCTGGTACTCAGTCATTTACTGGAAGAGCTGACACAAAAGCCAAGCTCAAAACCAGGATTACTGCAGATGACAGAGCTGATCCAACGTGATAAATGCCCTCGAAGTCAGTGGCTCTGTAGACAAACAAGTGCATATGGGGAGAGGAGAACAGAGGGGAAGACATAACAGCAGATTCCTGAGGGTCTGTCGCCGGCGGTCAGGGGCAAACATGGTGCATTTCGATTAGGAGATGCGCACATATAACAAAAACATCTCATGAATGTCTCTTTGTATGCATTCTGCTGTGAGGTCTCAGAAATGTGTCGTTCAGTAGCCATCAATGTCACCTGAGCGCTGCAAACACATCGGTTGCTGCACATTTGCATCAGACTGTCAGCTAAGTTAAAGAGCCCCAAGAAAACACAATAATCGTCACAATACAGCAGCATAATGTGTAAAAGGTTAACCATTGAGAGCCAGCGATCCATGCCGTGATTCAGCTGTGGAGTGCGAGACAACAACAACAGGAGCGCCAAGTCTAGCTAAAGGATTAACAATAACAGTGGAGCAACATGCTAGCGATAATCCTCGAAGTTTGTGCCCCAGTGTTGTGGTGAAATGCATGGTCTGGCAATCGCAAATCATCAACGACACACGCTCAGGTCCGCCTTATGAATCCACATTGCAACACTAATCTAGCTTCAGCTCCGTCAGTTTCTCTTAGTGAACTTGCGGCTGAACAATAAACTGACAAGCGACAGCTAACAGTGGATGTTAGCTAGCTCGATCCCTGACATGCTACACACTGTTAACACAGCGGTGGCTGGCTCTTCTCTAATGTTACCTTATCATGTGGCGAGCATTTTGCCTTCCGCTCTGCGGAGCTGAGATTTAGTTGGGAGGCGAATATCTGCAGCGAGATACGGCTGAAAATGTTGCTACAAAAAAAAGTTTGCAACTTGCAAATACACTAACTGCACCGCGTATCACTATTTGACAGGAAGTCGATTTCTAAGGGATGCGCAAGCGCTCCCGTAGAGCCGACTGCACAGTCACGTTCAGCTCCCTATTTGGCAAGTACGAGGTCCTGATGGTGTAGTGTCTGTTGAGCAAATTCGCATACCTGCTGGGCTTGTTACGATCCGGAGGCTCCATAGCAAAGGAGTGGCTTCGTGTTCCTAGCCGTGCATAGGCTAATCCATGTCTAAGCGATATCGCACAGACTTTGCACCGTGAAATCTTTGCAAAAGATGCGGATTTTAGTCTCTGTGGAGCACTTTCTATCCGCCGGCACGGTTGTCTCTCGCTAGTGCGTATGCCGTCGCCATCTTTCCATCGTTCATTGAGGAGGAGTGCCACAGGCTTGCATTACTACGGCAACCCGAAGAGGTCATCTGCGGTCACACTGCGCAGGGGCCCATCGCTTGTTTTTATCCTTAAAGCGGAGTCACAGTGAATCATATGGTGACCACTTGACTGATATGATGAATTATCACATTTGAAATAACTCATGTAGTGCGGTGGAAAATCCAAAGGGCTACAAATGACTGTTTATTTATTTATTTATTTATTTATGACACCCGAGTGTGGGTCGAGGCGTCAGTTCAAACTTTACTCAGGACAAAGTTTGTGGAGGTGATATGTGAATATAGGTTAACTGCCACTTTCATTTCGGTATAATTTAACATCACACACATCCAAACTACACTCAAACTACAACACTCACTTATGTTAAAGTGCAAAAAAAAGGACTTTACGGTATGGTACTGCAAAAAAAAAAACTACTGCACACCTGCAGGGATAACAGAGAAGTGACGTTTCTCTTTGGGCACATTGACGTCAGAACGGTGACCTTAATGACGTCAGAACAGTGACCTTATTCAGTTTCAGATGCAGCACCCGAATTGAAAATTACACACATAAAGTAGGCTGGATATGATTTTACCGTAGCCCATTATTAATCGAGGAGGTTAATAGTCATTCAGCAGACTGTGGGTAGGAGCCCACACAATAATGACGTTAGATAGTTTGCACAAATATTAAATAATTTTCCAAATGAAAATTATTAAAAATCATCACCGGTTGGACTAACCTATTTTATTCTTATAATAAAGAGTCTTTCGTGTGCAGACCTCTCACTTTTTGGTCCACGCCCCAAAACTCTCCACACTCAGCCCGGTTTCTATTCTGCGTGTCGGCGAGGTTTAACCTCCCCCTCTGTAACCACATTATTCAGTAACACTGTGAACAGCTTCCTGATGCCTTTCAATAAGCTGTGAGGGGAAACCGAAAACGCCTTCAGAGACCAGACTACCTGGGAGGAGAGAGGAGAGCTCTGACGTCACACGGCCTTGTCGCCAGCACATCATTTGCTGCCTTCAGGTGTCATTTGAAGCTCGGAAATATATCAACTGTAACTTTAGGCGCTCTATTGAGTACACCGGGACAGTGCAGTGTAGCATGAATTGCCATGAATTCTCCTTTTGTAAGTGGTTTGGTTCCCTTATTTATGTGAAGAGGAAAAACACCGCTTAACACAGCACAATTCAGTACAACTACACAACCCAGTGTGACTCAATAACAAACATGTAACAGATCCGTCACCTTTATCACAGCTTTAACAAAAACGGAGAAAATGTAGGATTAATGGCAGAGCTGTTGTTTTACTGTAACAACTAAACATTTCAAAGGATCTAGGATGAAATATTTTATTTCAAAATGGACACCAAGCTCCATCGTTTTTATGTATTTTAAATGTTAAAAGTTGTCTTTTTTTACTGTTATGGTTTCTAAACTAAAACTAAATTTAATTAGTTTGTTGGGTTGTTCCTAATATATGCCCAGTAAATGTGTGTGTGTGTGTGTGTGAGAGAGAGACAGAGAGCTTCACTCAAAAATGCTTTTATTCTAATCGAGTACTGACACTTCCGACTGCACCTGAAAGCCCCAAGTGCCACAGCAGGTTTGACGGAGGGGGAAGAAAATCCTCGTTTAGATCTTTGTCTTTAACAACATCTATTGGACATACTGGGACAATATAACACGCGGGAGGATCCATCAGTAGCGTTATTTTAATCATCTTCATCTGAAACAGTATCACCGAGGTGGTTTACCAGTTTTTTTTTAAACAAAAAAAACAATGCTCCAGTCTTTAGCCAGCAATTCTTGTGTGCGTTTGATCCAGAATCACAAATCGACGTGGTACTTTGTGTCTCTCGTCCTGGGGTACCTCCTGTATCTCGTCTTCGGCGCTGTCGTCTTCTCCTCGGTCGAGCTGCCGCATGAAGACCTCCTGCGTCAGGAGCTGAGGGCCATTAAGAAACAGTTCCTACAGGAAAATGGATGTCTGTCCGAGGAGCGTCTGGAGCGCTTTCTGAAGAAGGCGCTGGACGCGAGTAATTACGGGGTCTCCATCCTCAACAACGCCTCCGTCAACTGGAACTGGGACTTCACCTCCGCGCTGTTCTTCGCCAGCACCGTGTTGTCCACCACGGGTAAGTCGGGTCGGGTCGCCTCCAGCCGGGCGCAGTCAAGGTGATGCTGCGGCTGACCAGGCGCACGGCATGAGGCTGCGACGCGTTTTTTTTAAAAACAGAATCCATCACAGGTGGATTCACTTACTCAGTAAAACATGTGTTTGTTTGTTTTTTGTCACACACGTATTATCCCTGAGCCTCCAGCAGGCCGCACGACCCCTGCAGCCTACTTCTTCTGACGAGTCAGGTAGTAAACAAACACTGTGGTGGTTGCGCGTTAACCACCTGTTGCCAAAAGCTTCTCTGGTAACCTTTAAGTTCAACACATTCACCTACATGTTACAGGAATGTAATCAGACATTTCATGAAGGATGTAGGTTCAGATGCGTTCAGGTGATACCAAAGTTAAACCAGGTGCCTTTCCATTCCCAAACAAGCAGAGTCAGTCAGTCAACCCCTTCCTCCAGGTTGTTTACAGGCAAATTCTGCAAACAAATTGTTGTGCAAATTTCCCCTTGAGCCGTTTTGTTTGACAGTTTTCCACCTCTCCTTGGTTTGTGTTATTTACTGTTACCTACATGCATTATGGCTGACAGGCAGGATATCTGTAGCCTGAACACATGGCAGCAGTTATCTGTCAGATTTCATGTACAGGATGTGCAGACACCTTGTGCCGCAGGGTCACGTGTATATGCCTCAGCAGAAATGCTGTTGACACCTAAGCAGAGATGTTATCCAGCTCGAAAAGAGGTCTTAGTAATAGTTTTTGCTTTTATTCACCTCAGACGCATGTGGAGCAGAATGACTGTGGCCCTCAGTCTTTTCTAGTCACGAGAAATCACAAACCTGTCCCTGATTGTTGTTCGATATTTTCCGTCGCCTTTGTTACCTTCAACACCTTTAATTTTAGTTCTCCTAAGGCAAAAAAGGAATGGGAATGAAATCGTACATTTATTTTATACCTATAATAGGTTGTTGTGTTGTATTTACTACAGCATATATACTGTGATACAGTCTGTGATGGTTGATTTCCTACAGGATATGGTCACACAGCACCTCTGTCAGATGGCGGGAAGGCCTTCTGCATCATCTACTCGGTGATAGGCATCCCCTTCACCCTCCTCTTCCTCACCGCTGTGGTGCAAAGGATCATGGTGTTCAGCACGCGGAGGCCCATCGTGTACATCTCCACACGCTGGGGCCTGTCCAAGCCACTGGTGGCCATCGTCCACGCCACTCTGCTCGCCATGTTGGCCGTCTCCTGCTTCTTCCTCATCCCCGCTGCCATCTTCTCAGCGCTGGAGGAGAACTGGAACTTCCTGGAGTCTTTCTACTTCTGCTTTATTTCCCTCAGCACCATCGGCCTGGGAGACTATGTACCTGGAGAGGCAGCTAATCAGAAGTTCAGGGAGCTCTACAAAGTGGGCATCACCGGTGAGTGCAGAGAGCTATTTGTATCTTTATATGTAGGATACAAATATGTATATGTATCTTTCTGTATCACTGTCAAATTAAATCTCTTTACAGTAGCTAAGAGATGTTAGATGCAATGTCAGGAATACAGCGTTGGTATTTTTAGTGCCTTTGTTTTAATCAGCACCACACTTCTGACAAACTCAAATGTTTCCTGTTGCAAAGAGGATGTTACTCCTTCTTTGTTTGCTTTGCCAGAACAACATCTCTTGCTTATTGAGCTATAAAACAATCCAGCAATAAAAGCCACAGCAAATCCTATTTAATGTATGCCACATTGCGCAACATGTAGTATAGTCATGGTCTCAAGATGTTTGAGTTAAATCCTCCCAGTGACATAGAACAAATGTTGTAATGATTTACTGGTGTGAAAATCATATAGCTGGTTTTATGACTGTGATCTTTGCTCTACCTTGGTGTGACACAGTCAGCTGGGTCTATATTTTGACCTGTTTAGTGAAAGCGTTAGTGAGATAAGCTGCACAGACGCTAGTCTGATATGCACTTTTATTATTATACAGCAGCTAAAGATTTAGATCAACCCTGACTTACAGGAAAATCATGTGTCTGCTCTCTCTGTGAAATATTGTGTACAGCAGTAGTGTGGTTTTATCTCAGCTGGACGTAGTCACAGATCAGTCACACAAAACACGGCGCAACTTAGACAACAGGTGGAGTTATTTATTGTGATTCATTTTGACATTTCTCTGCATACTCAAAGTATACAATTTATGTTTTAAAGCCATCATTAACAGCCAGATACAACAAAAACAAGCAGTGCAGGATAAAAATTGGGCCATGGCCTAATGGAGAGCAGCAAGGCACTGATTACATTTCAGGGTGACTTATACAGCAGGCTGTCAAGGCAAAACCCATGGGCATATTGAGCAGCTGTGGGTGTGCATGAATGTCGAACACTACTCCAGCACTAACCTGCATGTGGGCGTGTAGCACGCAACAAGCACAGAGACGTCATTCAGTCGTCGCTGCTGTATGTGTCAGTCCGTAGGAGGAGAGGAAGCTGTGACAGAATGTTTATTGTTCATGCAAACGGACACATTTGTACAACTTCCCCTGTGAAAAATGACATGTCCATATGGGAGTTGACATCACTTCTATCCAGAATAGAATTTGGAGCATTAAAGCAGCAGAGCCGAGCGCAGACTGTCACCAATAATTGACAGTTTGTGCCATTTGCTGCAGTTTTTACCTTTTTGTGTATCTGGATCTTGCCAGTGCCTTTGGCGACAAGCAGTTCCTGTTTCTGTGATTTGCATTTAGGCTGTAGCACAATACTGTGCATGCAATCTTGTGCTGTGCTTAATTGAAGCCAAGAAAAGCACTGTTACGCAAATGTAAATGTACAGCAGACCACATGACATTTTCTGCTAATTGTTTTTCAAGCAAGAAGGGGATTTCAAACACACCTAGCTTTAATATAGGTAGGAAATATTACTCATATATCCACATCTATTAGAAATGTTTATAGTTCTTATGCAGTAGCTTCAATATGTCAATCAATGGCTTAGACAGGCATTGGGTTTTCCATTTAGATGCTGCCAAAGAGCCTGAAATTAATCAAGCAATATTTGCAATATGCAATATGAATGTGGAATTTCCAGCCCAATGTGAAACCATTACAGTTTTTCTGCTCATTCCCCATTCAGCAAAGCCCACACGCTCTCTTCTTGGTAGCATGCTTAACTAGCCACTGCCATCTTGTGTCCATATATTTAAACAACATGCTTTCGGGCAGTAGTGAAGAAATGCATTACTAGAGTTGTTCCAATTGAATGATTTAACACAAATCCTTAAATATTGATTTTACTGTATAAAAAAGTAATAATAAAAGTAAGACACTGTGTAGATCCAGCAGCAGCAGCCATAGCAGCTCCAGCAAAATACTACAGTAATATAATAATAGAATAAAGTGTAAACAGTATATGTATATTTCTATATGTAAACAGTATAAAGCATTAAGCTCTATAAATGAAGAATGTTCTGAGGGAAGTTGAAAATCTGTGGGTATGGTTTGTTTTGGATGTGAAGAGCTAATTATTCACATTTCCTTCGTTAACTCTGTGTTTGTTTTGTTAGTCTACCTGATCCTGGGTCTCATAGTCATGCTGGTGGTTCTGGAGACATTCTGCGAGCTGCAGCAACTAAAGCAGCTGAGGAAGATGTTCTACCTGAAGAAGGAGAAGCCGCAGGACCGCCTCGCAATTTTAGAGCACGACCACCTGTCCTTCACGACTGTCTCCAGTGGAGCCACAGCCCACAACGAAGACAAAACCCAGCCGTTTGTTAGTGTCCCAACTCTGGCTTCTCCCAACGATGATCCCATGATCCAATAAACATCGACAGAGCAACTGACAAATGAAAATATGAAAATAGGGGGTAATGCACACAAGATTATTATTAGATAGAATGAGTAGATCATAAGTCATAAGTCTTTATGCAAAGCTCAGCCCTGCAAATTTTAGTAGTAGAACTAGTTGACACTGTTCAGGTCAAATGAACAGTCTCCTTTACTGAAACACAGTAACTGCAGCAGAGACAAAAATGTGCATACGTTAATAAGGGATAAAATGAAAGCTTCAAAAGTAACTATAAAGCCAAAGTCAATGATAAAAGCCTTCTGCTGTATTTATGACTCACAGGAGCTAAGCTCTGTTACCTATTGCACATTTAGGAACATTTTAGAAAGTAATTGGTCATTTTTGGCTTTTAAATGTGGATAAAACATAGATTAATCCTCTGTAGTCTGTCACAAAATATTACATCAAAACATTATGTATCTATCTTATAAATAGAAATGCTTGACAGATATGTGGAATGTACATACATCAGATACATGTTTTTGGACTTACAGTGCCATCTAGAATCCGAGCACCTGATAAAGATGAGCCAGAACGTTAACGGCTCCACTCTCTTGCTGATTTATTTTAGTAACTGACCATGCCATGTTGGCAGTGCTTGTTGCACATTGATCGAAAGTTTGTTGTGGTGAAGATTTTGAAAGTTTTCAATCGACCCTGAACGAACGATCTAAAGAATAGACTGTACAGAAGCATGGCGGGTGTTAATGGGAAAGCTTGAAAATCAGCTTTCATATTTACACAAAATAATCTCGCATTACGATCTCTATTTTGCCGCATTTTGGCTCATTTTTACAAGAGCGTCAACGGTTCTCTCTGTGCACTCCACAATGTCACATTTCATTATGAGGGAAAATATTGTTTTTTTGCAGATACATGTATTTTCTTAACATTTTGCAGTGCTATTTCAAGACTGTCCATGTGTGATGCTATGCACTATAATTTATTGGTCTGTATGAACATGCACTGGACTAAATGAAAAGGGAAGTAAAGTTAGCCCTAGTTTAAAAAAAAAAAAAAAGGGAAGTGCAGAGCACTGGCCGGGCTGTTGCATTTTACTGTTGATAAAGAGAGCTCATGTAGTGAAGTCGTGGAGCAGTGCTGGAAAAAAAAAAATGCTCTGGTGTTTTCAGAAAGAAATGGGACGTGGATCCAGAGATTCCCTCTGTGAAACAGGAGATATTTAATGAAAAAGGACAGTCACCTTTGTCCTGGATGATCTGTAAAGACTTGCTCTAAACCGGAAAAGAACAGGAACTCTTTGACTTCATTTGTAATTTGCTGTATTTACATCGTTTGAATGTAGAAATGTATATTTTTAGATATGACACGAGGAACGTTTACAAAGCATTTGTTGACAACTTATGAAAGTAGTTCAGTACCAGACATGGTACATAAAGGAAACTCGATACTGAAATTCATGCAGGATCATTTACCTTCACTTTTTAACATGTTTAGCAGCCAAGGATAATTTTCCATAATTTAGATTTACACTAGTGGATATAAACTTGCAGGTTTGTATGAAATTGAGATTACACTCCTGTGTGTTTTTAATAATGTGTTTCTAGCTGAAGGTAAAATGTTCTGACAGAAGCACTAATTTACCTTAATTATCCATCCTCAAACGTTTAGTTTGGTGCAGACACCCACCCTTACAGTGTTGCAGACTGCTGCATTGCACACTTGCTAATCATGCATTTAAAATCAATTTTCCGCTTCACTTTGTTTTTGAAGCTCAAGTTCTGACCTCATCTTTCTCCGCTACTTCGTCACATCAAGACACAGTTGCAGCTTTTTAAAAAGTCTTGAATGTAGGTTTTTTTTTGTTTTTGTTTTTTTTTTTGAATGCTTGAATTGCTGCAGCGAGATTCAAGGCCCGACCACAGTGCAGCAGTGCATCTTGCTGCTTTGTTGGCTCTGATAGTTTAGTGACAACAAGTCTGTTTGAAACAGTTTGTACCGATAAAGTGCAGCAAGGTGTCACACCACAAAATTACCTTTGACTGTATCAGCTTTTTTATTACTTACTGATCTTACATTTTATAGTTTATAGATGAAATTGGTGAAATTGTAGTTCTTGTTTTACACCAGTCTGGGCCTTCATGTCAACTGTGAACCACTGATCATTGTTCATATTGTCTGCTGAGAAGAAGAACTTGAACTTTGCCAACTTGTGTTTCCTCTCTTACTGTAAGATGTTTCACCTTTTTGCTAGATACATTCAATAGGCTGACGTCAAAGCTTTGACTCTTCAGCGTTGCTGTTTACGGTTGTGTCTGTCATCATTCACATGCGGTTTGTCCTGAAGGTGAGGACTGTCGGGTAAAGTAGTTTTAATTGTGTTCAGGGAGCAAACATTGCGTCCAGGATTACAGTGACATTATTTATTTATGCTGACAAAACTCGTTTGGAATATAATGAATCCTGAGTTGATGTACATACTTTAGATTCATGTCTTCAGTTGAGTGTCTTAGTGTTACAATAGCGATAGCAAGATACAGGATTACCAAGCACAAAGGTTTTATGTACAGTTAATCTCAACATATGAAGTGAATCCATGAACTGTAAAATATCAGTGTGTCTTCATTAAAGTGTTGGATTATGATTACTAAACACGACTTCGTTTTTGAGTTATTTGATATATTTCTGTGGTATTCAGAGCTGCTGCCCTACAGCCTGGCTGGCAGTTCTGTGACATGTATTTACGATGATGAAGTATCATGATGAAGTATAGTTCAAATGAAAAACAACTGTGTGAGAGTTGTAGTAGAAGATCCCTTCTTAGATAAGGTTGGAGATAAGTGGTATCTTGCATCCTCCAATTGACTGGACGCCTAATCCAGGTGGTTTCAGAGGTTCCCACCTCTGATAACTGAATATGAAATAAGTGTAAATGTTAGACACAACTTTGTCTCTTTCAGAGATAAACAGTCATTGCAGTTGAAGGGAAACAAAAGTCTTCTAGAGATAGGAAATGCTCTCCTATTTGAGCATAAAGAGCAATAAAAGATAAAGAGCACATCAGACTTATTATGTGTCACTTCATAAAGGAGCAGAGATTGACAGCTCTTAAAAGACAGATTTATTATAAGAACCCTTAAAGAACATAGCACAAAGCTTTCAAATGAGCAGAATACAGAAACTTGGAATAACACAAAGAAAGACATTTGCACATAACAGTTATCTAGATATACAGTATATTATATATGTATATATATATATATATATATATATATATATATATATATATATATATATATATATATATATATATCATTGCAGTATTATGATTTATGGCTATGGGTGAAATACAGAGCTAATTCCATTAAAAGAGATGCAATGCTTTGTTTTATTCAGGAGCTGTACTTGTGATTGTAAAACAGTCAGACATGCAGGCACCTCACACTGCACAACAACTAAGCTGACATCCATGTTATGAGCTGAATTACCTACCTGAATAAAGATGAGGAGAAGGCAGCCCCAGGCCAAATATTTATTGGGTACACATTGTGAGAACACAATTGCCTCTGGGTTTACCATGAAATGGAAATAACTGCAGAAGACAAATCCTCCATATGGAAAATCAGCGCTGAATAGAATTTGAGACTGTTCGTTTATTCAGATGGTAACTAATCACAGTCATCAAATCACAATCACTGCATTAAAATATGTAATCTGCTTAAATTTATGTGATGTACTGTGAAAATCTAGAAGGTAAAGTTGAAAAAAAAAAAACAAGTACATAGCTGACTGAATGCACAAGAGCAGTGAAACTTATTCACTGTGTGAACTGGACTTTAATAAAAATAAGACCACTATCAGTAACATTTTAAATGAGGTCATATAAGTATGTATCGCCTACAAAATGCAGCTGTATCATTCATTGCCTGCAGGTGGCAGTGGACATTTGTTTTAGCAATAATTTAATTAGCCCTGTGAGCAAGTTTGTCTCGTGCTGCTCTTTGCAATAGTTAGTGAAGGTGGTTTGGTACGGACTGAACAGTGCCCTCTTATGACTGACTTCAGGCCGGTTTACGTTTTCCACTACAGAAGAACAAAAATCACCACTTTTATATGCGTGTATGACATCACATGTTCTTTTGCTTCCCATTTCCTTGCTTTATTTGGTTTTAATTTGTACCCACACATTGTACAGACACTATTACTGTCAGCAGATGCGTCCATGCTGTCAGTCAGAAGTGTATTGAGGCATGAACAGGACAATCCCCGCAAGGCCCAGTTCCACACACTGGACTAAAATGTACCAGCTACATCTTGTCATTAATATTGCTATTTGATCTTCTCTGCATCATTTATATTCACCCATCTGAGCTGTGAAGATAAAAGGAATTTAGCCTTACATTTCCACCCTGAAGGATTATCATCTCTGTGCTGAAGTGAGCATCATTACACTACATCTAAAACTGTTCTTTAAATAATTTGGCTCCAGTCGCATTATTGCACAAATAATTCAAGAGTGATATGTTACAGCGTGTTGTGCATGGATCAAACACTCACCCCAGGAAAGCCCAAGAGCAACACACACACACACAGCAGAAAGACCCAAGAGTGTGTTCTGTCATACTTGACATTTCCTCAGTCAGGATTTACAACACGTCCTTTGTTGCAGCTTTGGCTCCTCTGACACTGGTGGTTCAGGGATTCATCCAGGGGGTCATCCAGGACATGGGGTGGTGCGGGCTGGACTGAGGCGTCGACTGGCATCTACCCTATAGCGCCACTTTCTGATGTTGGAGCAACTCTATTTATATCCTGAGACACACGCTGGGACTATGGGAATGCAGGAGGCCTCCAGCACAAACATCCCCCTCTGCTAACTCTGTAACTGCTCTCATTTGCTACTGCAAACATTACACTTTCATTTTGCTGGAATAAAAGGAGGGTCGATGACATTTTTGTAAACAGTGGTGAGAGTTTATTCTCATTGCTCAGCCTTAGAAACAAGTAAAACAAAATATGGGATTGTGCATTAAAATACTGTGCCATTAAATATGCAGCATATATATGTACAGGCACGTACGGAGTGAAAGCTTAGAGGCATATACACACTGCCCCAGTTAACTCTGTCTTAAGGTGTAACAAACTGACAAGACTCGAGGAAGGGAGGAGAAAAGAGGGGAAGTGTGCTGCAGCCATGCTATTGCCGTCTCTCTCTCTCTCTTGCAACAATTCTACAGTGAAATCTCAATCTCTGCATTGTGTGTTGAGAACATCAGGACTTCACGTTTCATACAAAGAAGATGCAAGAACGTTCATCAGCTGGTTGTATACGTGTGAGAAAAGGAACGAGGGGAAAACTGTGTTTGCCGTTCTCCCAAGAGTTCAGAGCTCTGATGAAACCCTTCACAGGTTGAAACATCATCAGTCAAGCTGAAACAGATAAAGAAACTCTTGGGAATGCCACAGTGAGGAGCACGATTTTCTGCCATTTCCACTTTGTCATCCCACTAAAGCTGACATGCAGGCGGTTAGTCAGATTGTAACGCGATATCCAGCTGATCCAGCGTGTGAACGTGCTGAGAAAATGTTGTGGCCACTAATTGGGTGACAAAAGGCAAAGAGCAGCGTGTGTTTGACTGACACAGTTTGAATCAAATCATAAGAACACGAAGGCACAGTGTCGACTTAATGAATTGCCATGTCAAGTCATCCAATTGTATCAGAATGACTTAACACTAATCTGAAAATCAGATTCTTTCTTCTTACCCAGTGTTCACATCTCACAACTCACTAAAAATAATTGGTTAGAAATATTCATAAGAAGCAATCGCTTGTTACAAATGGTTGAAATACAAAAAGCACCTCTCAAGTGCCAATTCCCCTGCTTTTTTAGAAATCTATATATATAGAAGCACAACAGAGAAGCAGCTATGTATGGACATATATAAACTAAACAGGGAATGTCTAAGAATGGAAATCAGGGCAGTTACAGCTGGACAGAAAAGAAGGCACAAGATGCCGATCTCTCGCCTGCAGCAAACTGCTTCACGAGGTTGACACATAATAGCATCAGCAGGTCCTCTCATCCATAGAGACCGCGCCACTTTCCAGCTGTGTGTCAACATCGGTAATAATGGCAGCTGAATAACAAATACGCCCTAAAGAAATCGTGCAGGCTCTGGGACTACAGGGTGGCTATTGCACGTGGGAATATTCTGTTTCCTTCCACAACGACTTTCTTTCCATCCTAGCACCACAGGAACTGATGTGTTTGTCTTGATTTCAACAACAAATTGCGCCCCATGTTAGCAAAATGTATTAATTTAAACTGGAGTAATGAGAAATAAATGCTTAGAAAAATCTGTAAAGTACCTAAATACACAGTAGGGATGTGACCTTTTTTACTGGCTAAGAGATTGACTTCTCCTCCTGCAATGGCCAATCAGCAGTAGACTGTCATCCTGTTTCCAGGCTGAGAGCTGCATTAAATATTAATGGTGAGAAGAGAGAGGTTTTACATCATACTTTTTAAAATTGCTATGAGTCTGAAGATGAAGAAAATAAGAATTTAAGAGAAATAACAAAAGGCTTCAAATATTCAAGATTTTATTTGTGGTGTGTGAAACAAAAAAAGGCGCAACATCCTTTTTATTTGTTCATTTTATGTATCTTGGCCTTGAGCTTTGGCTTCATATCTAAGCCATATTTAGAAAAGAGTGCAATGCCCTGTAGAGTGGGGCACCAATTAAATCCCTATTAGAAGTCTGCTGAAGTGGAAGATAGTGTGCTGGCTGGCTGCTGTGAATAACTTGAATATATCAGCGATGCTTTTATACCAGTCACTTCGCAAGCAAACAAAAAAAAAAAAAAAAAAGGTGTCCACCACCTAATTTCGTTTTGGCAATGCAGAAAACTTGAAAAGTGAAAATTGATCTGGCCTTGGCTGAGCCTGTGAAGTTGAGAGGTGCATTATGCTAGATGAGCCCGATCCTCTCCTCCAGGGGACCGTCGATGGGAGGTGTTGACCCGCTTATTGACGACCGGCCTCCGCTTTTCTGCTCGAGTAAGCACAGGTTTGCTTCCTCCTCAGCCGGCTATGTGGATGTGTGAGGTGTGGCTCGTTGTTGATCGATGCAAAAGCTGTCTTCAAAAAGTTAGCGTGCTTGTGCTGCTGTCTGCAGTCAGGGGCCCCACAGGATGCCGAAGCCATGCAGAGAGTTGACCACAGACCTGGGACCTATGAGAGACATTACCCCACCTATGCAAGGTAGAGCTCAGCTTTTTCTTATATATTGTAAATTTTCTCATCAACTGCATGTTGTGTAGGTGTTTCCAGCAAGTAGACCTGTGTCAGACATGATAAATACATATACAGGGAGCACGAAATGAGCACAGTCTTTTGGGTCAATGAGCTTTAAGACTTCACTAACATGTTAAGAGTCAGTAGCCTAAGAGTGCTGTTGCACAACCCTCTCATCTGAGCACAAGAGATAAATACAGATACTTGATTCTAATTTCCAAGTAGATATAATCACCACCAGTAAAAATAATTACCCCATTACTGGAAGCAAAGCTCTGATTGGATGTAATCAACCACATCCCTGTAATAGTCTTTGTATTGCCTCTGTTCTGTTGTGCTGAACAGAGGCAATAATTCTGCTGCTTAACTTCTACTTCTGTTCACCGAGACATGTGAAATACAGGCCCTGCTGGCATCTTGAAATGCTGGTGGGCTTCTTAGGAAACGTAGATGATAAATAATAAAACAAAGGGGACCCCGCTGGCCCGTAGATTGGTGCATCTCTCTGAAGTGGTGGCGTCTAGTAACAGATGATAATATCACCAAGACAGTTGTGCACTCCTGTTTGCTTCTTCCTCACATTCCCACTCGCTTTTTTTTTTTTTTTTTTTGCCTGAATAAAAACCTCACCAGCCAGGACGCCTAATACTGTTCTGAGCACCACAAATAACTGCCACTGTAAAACATGGATTTCACACTTGACAGTAAGGTTATGTGCTTTTTTTTTTTCCATCCTGAGCCCGGCGCTGACTTGCTGTGCTCGTCTGAATGTGACAGCTTGAATGAAAAAAGGCCAGCAAAAGCTCATTTGCAAAGGATGACTGCTGCCAGTTTGTGTATACTTTAGAGATTACAGTTTGGACTTTCTGAGCCACAGAACCAGAAAAATACTATTTTTAGAAGCCTTCAGCTACAAATCACCCATCTTACCTGTGTCTTACAGGCCTACTTCAGCCAATAAGAAACATTGTCAGAAGTACTTCCCATGAAAATCTGATAGATGTCAAAATACTGATGTTGTGTTTCAGATATCACAGGTTTAAATGATCACAGTCAACTAAATTAATATTCTGTGATGTAGAATTAGTAGTTGTAATTCCACCAGATCCGCTAGATGGCGGTGTTGCAGTGGCTCCAGGAACCCAGCAGCATCCAGAGCAGAGCGCACCCCATAAATGTTGAAACAGTCTGCACAGAGGTGGCCAGGCATATGTTTGTGGGGGTGAGGAGGAGCAGGACGACGGTGATGTCTCCGTCAGGCTTGAGGAGGATTTAGATTCCCAGTAGCTGCCCCGCGTAGCGGCCTTGAGGATGTACGGTGATGGTAAGGGCACCGTGTGGGACCGGGTCGCACGGCCACACCGGGACTGTATGTGCTACCTAGGACCTCCTACTACTTTGATGCCGATGTAAGACATTTAAACTTTTACTAATGCAATTCTGTGAACGACAGGAGTCAGGCTGCACCTGTTGATTTTCAGCTGCTCTAATAAGTGCTGGGACTTTATTGGACAGTGGCACTAAAACCATGAGCGTCACTCTCTGTGTATGTGCTCGATGTTTTGAATTCAGCTGGGTTGTGGTCTAATAGTCTTTCTGTTCAAACGATCTGCTTGTGTTTTGGTTATGAAATGATTCGCTACACACCGATGTCTTTGTGTCTGACTCGTATTTTGCGCTCACATGTTTCATAACAGCTCAGAGGCTCTCAGTTCAACACTGTGCCACTTTGTCAGGTCCATAATACTTTATTTAGAGACTGTGCTTTTGTTTCACCTCGTCCACTGGACCCAGAGTATCGAGTATTTATCTCCCCGCTGTGATACAATGATATTGGACAGTGGGTTGGGGTCGGTTTTTGCGCACCACAGTGTTTCCTCTCCGTCCATTCAAATCACTCTCGATCGATTCATTAGTTTGAACTTCCTATAGGCCTGTAATGGGAGTTGCACATAGGAGCTGCACAGTGAATAATATACAACAGTTGCAGGAGCAGTCACTTTGGGTTAGTGTCTCCCGCAGTGGTGTTGCGCGGACGCAGGGCCAGTGAAGGATGATGATGATGTCTGTACTGTACGAGAGAGGCGCTGCAGGGGCCGCTGACGCCGGCCTCTGTGGAGCACACAACACGGACTTTCTCGGCTTAGCCAAGGAGAACTCTTGTTTCATCAAGTCACACACACACACACACACACAAAAAAGGGTTTCCAATCGTTTCTCTCCCCCTTTTACCCCCAGCGGTCTCACTTCTCACCGCTTCCCCCTTGTTCTCTCTTCCCAGCGGGATGCACAAGTCTCCTGACGTGAGCCCCAGAAGGCTTTCGGACATCAGCCCCCAGCTCAGACAGCTCAAGTACCTGGTGGTGGACGAGGCCATCAAAGAGGACCTCAAGTCCTCCCGCTCAGTCGAGGACATCAACAGCGCGTCCATAGAGGAGCGAATACTGCGGATCACCGGCTACTATGGATATCAGCCCTGGAGTACGAGCTACAAGAGTGAGTCAATTAACATACAAGAAGATGTGAAGCCCTGTCACTGTCTCTGGTAGCATACATGTCTGTATTTGCACTGCTGGCCCACACAAGCAGTCTATTGGTGCTTCTCACACCTGACACAGACAGAAAACGCAGAGCAGCACTGATGAAGGTGGTGCAACAAGAAGTGCTGTTGAGCATCACTGAGCTTTTGAAGGTGTAGCTTGATGGTGTGGTCTAACTCTAGCATGGTTTAGTGCTTCATGTGGGCGGGTGGATCTACCTTAACACATGCAGGTTACACACTGTTGATGGGAGAATTAGCAGAGGGATGGAGGAAATGAAACAAGAGCTGATTTACTCAGGGTGTCAGTCACCATGATGCCCATCTCCTTATTATCACTGCATCTAAATTTGCCCTCTCCCTCCATTAGTTGCTGAAGCATGTGTTGCGCTTGGTTGCTGCAGACAGAGGAGCTAATGCTTGTTTGACTGGATGCATATTGGAGTCAGACTGTGGGTAATTTGCTTGGAGCAGGTGTTTTTTTGTTTTGTTTTTTTTTGAAGAAAACCACAGATTTTATATTTCTCGTCTGTATCACTTCAGTAGATTTGCTTTTTTTATTCTTTTTTTTTTTACTTGCACACCATTAATTGCCTGACCTGTAACTGCTGCTGATCCCGGATGAATGACGAGATGAACAACAGTCTTGCTTTCAGCAGCTTTGTGGCTTCTTGTGGAAACGCTGTCTTGTGGGATCTCTGTCTTGCTGTGCAGACTAATCACAGACTTAACTGTCAATCTTTCTTTTTCCATTGATGTGTTATTGCTGCTCTGATGCAAAATCATTCAGTAGGAGTTTGCTTTAGCTTGGTGGCAAATTTTGTAAATTTCACATGAGAGACTGCAATATTAAACAGCCGAACACTACGTCCACACTCACAGACCTGTACTAAACATCTGAAAACTGTAGGATACGGAGATTCAGCTTTAAATTCATCTTTCATAGTTGAGGTTGTGCTGTAGCAAAAACAGATGGCTATTACGTCATTTTGTGCATATAAATGTCAAATAAATTTGTTCTTGTTCAATAATTGATGGACTAGCCGGTGTTTAATATGCTTAATAGCCTAAACCACTGTGTAAAACCCTCATTTTGTATGTGCAGGTAATTTATGCACTTCTAAAAAATGTATTTCAATCTCTCCAGGCAGCTTATTATCCTCTAAGTAACTCACCTTTTCCCATTAAATAACATAATTGCAATTGCCGTTGCAAAAACAGACATAATTAAATGCATTCCTTGTTAGAGTGGTAGTGTTTTTATGAAACTAAATCAGAGTTATGACACAATTTCCCACAAGCACACACACACTTCACATCATATGAGACAAACAGAGGGTTCAATTCCAAAATATGTGCATACAGAAGAAGTAGCTACTTGAGTTATATAGTGCAGTCCGTCCCCTAAAACAGGTTTTGGATTTCATCATTGTCATACTGTAAATAAAATATTTCAAGACGAGTTGCACCGTTGCATCAGGCATTTTTTCGTGTGCATGGCCATCGGGGGGGAAATGTTACTTCTCGGTTAAATGATGTCCCATTTTGCCTTTCAGGAGATCCATTCAGTTTAATCCTGTGTTTAACAAACCAAACCTAAAGTAAAACTTGAAATTCTCATGCTCCAGATGAGCGCAGCTCTCAGTTTATTCAGCCCACCTAGTTGCAGCTGTGCTTTGTCCTGCTAGTCACATATTGGTCTCAACTGGATTGAATATTCCCCTTCCAACACACACACATCCAACAATAGCTAAAGATTGCCAATTTTAGGAGACGAGGGGGGGCGAGTACTTCTCTGTAAAGTGCAAAGTGATGCCTGTTTGTTTCATTTACCACCAACCTTTCCGAACTGACACATGTGCTCTTTCACGCAGGAATAAGCAGAGTGAGAGGGAAAGTGGAGCTGCTAGTTAGCCGTGGCTGAGGCTGAGGATGAGAGGTGGCTGCGTGACTTTCTGCGTGCTGTAATGGATCATCTCAATATAAAAAAAAAAAAACACATAACAAAAAAACACATAGGACGCCGTAATAGCACTCTGAGCACTTCATGAAAACCTTGCTCATTCATCTAACCTGGCCATGAGTCATTTTCCGATGAGTGGTTAACAGAACATTCAAACTCAAAGTAAAATGAAGACCTGCTTTTGATGCAGCAGATTAAAATGAATACTGCAGCTTTGCTTGTTTGGAAACAGCTACTTGCCCAGCTGGCTGTCTTCTTTTTTAAATTAGTTTCAGATTTCTGTGGCATCTCTACTCTGCCTCACTGTTACTTTCCACTGCAGTGGATTGATGAACACATAAACACAGCCAAAATGTCAGAAATCAAGAAATGCTCACTGCCTGAAAAACACTCTTTGTTCACTTTTAAAAGGTCCTATATGGAGGTATTGATACATGTATCAAAGAAAAGGTCACTGGCTACTGGAGAAAGGTTGCCAGAGTGAATATGTTCAGGTGCAATAACTATGTATAATGCATATACTGTACTAAAACATTCACACATTTAGCATAGAAAACAGCAAAACATTTATGCTCCACAGGCTCAATCAGAGAATAATGTAACTGACAATTTATATTCCATGTTCAGTTTCTACATTAAGCACCAGAGCAGTGATAATGCAGTTCTGCAGAAACTCATATTAAATACAATATATTATCTATCGCATTTACTGTTGGATGCCTTGATGGATTTATATCCATCAAGTGTGTTCACATTTGCTGAATCTGAGCTAAATGTAGTCTTCTAAACCTCGCCTCATGTCATGCCATGGTTAATAAAACATTAATGAATGTCTCCACTCACAGATGGATAATAATTTTGCCTGAACAGAAACTGAATTCGAAATTACAGCTGAAGGTTAAATAGATACAAGGGGGACCCGCATATGCAAATAAAAAATGGAAAGTAAAAACTGTCATTAGTGTCATCACATTTCCCTTTGCCTGAGGACACTTCACAAAAATCATTTGAGCTCACATGATACCAGTTGAGATAATCTTGAATTGGGTGCTTTTAGGCTTTTAGTGCTTTTAAGTTTCTTCATTTAATTTATTGATAATTGTTGTTGATTGCGTATGTTTATTAGATTAAAGTAGATGTGTAGTAAAAAAAAAAAACAAACAAATATGAATTCCAAAAGCAAAGCACAGTATATACTAAGAATAGATATTTGAGGATTACATTACTTAAAAGGGAGAGCTGGTTCCCAACTGCTGCCTTAAGTATTGTTGTAAAAAAGATTCCTGAAAAGCAGAACTCAGGTTTTCCAGGCACGAGTTAAGTTACTTCATTTCTCTACAGGAAGAAGATTAGGCCTTCCCTATGTCTCCTAAATGGTCCCTTTAGGTTTGTCAGGTTCCACTGAGAAGTGAAACATTTGTCAGACAAACAGACTTTGTTCTATTCTTAATTTACTTGTGCTATCTATCACAAATGTAATGTCCCCTCTGGTGCAAATTTAGAGCTTCACGAGGCGTGAAATGAGGTTGGATTCTATTTTGAGCACAGGGTTCGGGCACGGTGAGACGCAACGGCGGAGCAGGTCGAAGCAAGCCTATGTACCCATGTACACATTCACTGCTGGCTGTAATAGGACAGCTGGAAAGGGACGGGCAAGCTATGCACTTACTGTGACTGAAGATGAAAATGACTTCTTTGAACTCAAGAAGTCATAGCTTTGCAGATGCTTGCTAGCATTTGCTCAGCTCCTTACAGTAGCGGGCACGTGTACCAGTTTTTATGATAAGAAAAAAAAGCCTCATTAGACCAGAATTAAATGCAAGATGTTGCAGTGAAAGGTACGGCTCACACTTTATATTTGAGTTGTTCTGTCATCACTGTTTCAGGTGTAATCCACAGCTTAGAGCAACAGGCTTGAACTTGTCTGATGGTTAGGAAATGGCACTCTGTGAAATGTAGTCAGAGGAAACTGAAGGTTGCAGTATTATAAGGTTGCAGTTTTAGTATGTCTTTGTCAAATAGGTTTCCAGCATAATGGCACTCAAATCATTTATGACTCCAACCAGCCCTTAAATAAGAAACACTGTTAGAGCTGAATGTTTCTACTTTCAAATTCTGTCCAAGCAGTGCAAGCAAGGCTTCTCCGAACAAATGTATTTTAGCCTTTTTTTTTTTTTTTTTTTTTTCCAAAACCATCTACAGTACAGTAGACGCAGCATTTGTTGCGTAACATCACATCTATAATTGAGATGGATCCATAGATCATCACACACCTGCCCAGCAGACCGGGGGAGCTGCAAATCAACTGTACCACTTTGAAGAAGAAAGCCTCCCGGCTGGTCTCTTTCATCATCTTCTTGTCTTTGCTCTTCTTCTTGTCATCGAGTGGCGCAGATTACCATGGACAGATGGGCGGATGCAGAGGCCACCAATTCGTAAAACAGCATTGTGAAAAAGATTCAGTCTTTATTTTTAGAAGACTGCTCTATTATTGTTTCTTACAGAGTTCGTGATGGAAAGGAGGGTGGTGAACATAGTGCATGAACGAACATGGAGGATTGGTGTACTTCTATTATGTAATATATATGCCAACTGGTTACCTGAGCTTGGTATCGGTGGTGCTTGTTTGTCAGAATTAATCCTGAAAAGAAGAGAGCTAGCTGATTTACACCTGTATCTTTCTTTGTAATGGAAATCCTGGCCAGCTTGATGCCAAATCCTGTCCTGCTGTCATCCCTTTCTCCTCCTCACTCCTTTTATCTACTGTTAATTAGAAGTTGCGAAGTAATGACTCAAACCTCTGCGTAATTAATACAGGGTCTGCTGTGGCCCTGCACAACACATCATAGTCTGGGTTGGCCACAGAGGAGCACGGCAAAGTGTAATTCCGCAAGTAGTTAGGACGCTTCTTCGGGCATCTGGATAAGGACAGGATTGACAGCAACTTTTAGCATCGACACACAAACACAAGCCTTCATCAACTGCTATTGACAAGTGTAAATCTGAGTGTGAGACTTTAAATATAATGTTGCGCTTGCAGTATGTTGAAAAGCAAATGGACATGGTCAATACAACAGAAGAAAAGAATCCAAAAAAGAGACGAGTGACACGTACATCTGTGCCAAATGTAATAAGGAAAAATGTGGACAAGGAAAAAAGAAACGTCAGCGCTATATACTCACTTCAATATTTTTAATCATTGATTTCTTTGGGATCGTGTCTCAACTGACCTAATTATAAAAAGCTGGCCACTACTGTCATTTGCTTGAGCAATCTTGCCGCGCTCCATTTTCAATTTTCACTCATAATAAACTCATAGAAATTTGTCATCTTCATTTACCTTTTCTGCCAGTTGTCCCATTTCCCATCGCCGCCATTCATTCTCCTGTTAGCACATTGCTTTTCATAGTCTAAATTCTCTCTTCATACAGAGTTGGCATCAACCTTGGTGCGTCACCAGCAGCCGACCTTCTCGCTACATTGAGACCTGAGATGCTACAGAACCCAACCATGATCAATGCCTTTCATAACCAGGGGATGCAAAAAAGATAGCGAAGGCACTGGATGTACCTAGAGATACTGTTGGAAACATAGCTCAAAGTTGAAGGAACAGTGGCTGCACTACCTGAAAGAGACAGAAAACGAAGACTAAAAAAGGTGGAGACAGGTGGAGAAAAGGCCTTGAGCTGCTACAACAGGCACTGATGTTTCACTTTACACAATAAAGTGCGTAATGTACACTGAACGTTTTCAGCGCTGGGACTCACTCACTAAAAGTTGCATTTTGTGTTGAATTTAAAGGAACCACTTCGAATTAGTCTTGGTTAGATATTAAAACTGGCCTTGTTTTAAACAGCAGACAGCATACAAATTTTACCAATACACCCAAATTGGAAATAAGGGTTGAATCATTTTCAATATAGTCGATTCATATTGTACAGTTCTGTAGTTAATATACAGTCTACAGTCTATTTCTCATTCTACTGTCTATTACTAACTCCTTTTGACCACAGGGTGACAGCAAAGAACAGTGACTACTTCTTTAAGTGATCATATGTTTTTCATCCTACACCCCAGCCCGAAGAATTAAACCACTAATTGTTCCAGTGGGATGTCTTCGCTGACAGTGTTCAGTTTACATTTATGCTGAAATCTATTCAAGTAAAAGTTATTATGTTTGATTACATCAGTAAACTGTGTGCTGCTGCTGCAGATTTGTGGTGGTGAAATACATGTTAGTGTTGGACATCAGATGAGCAGTTAATTGCCTACAGACAAAAACCCAGAGAGGTTTATTTATATTTTTTATTTGCATCAACTCTTTACATCTGTTTACATTCTCGGCTCTCACACGCAGATGAGGCTGCTTTAATGAACCAAGTAAAGCAGAAAGTACTAAATTACAAATAGTTCAACAGTTGACCCACGGACATTGACAGCTGGGTTTCACCACACAGTATCGCTTTGCTGCAGGATTACATACAGTCCAGATACAAGACTTTGCTGGTAGCAAAGAATGATGATGATGATGACACAGTTATTATTCACTTGTCATCTCTTTATAGTCATGCAACATCTGCCCACAGCACCCTCTCATTTCATGCACCGTCTGACTGATAATCTTATATGTGTGTGTCTGACTGATTATATATAACATGGCGAGACTGGAATCAACCCATCTGTTACCTTACTGAACCTAAATCTATGCCAGTTTCATCCACTCTCTCTTGGTTTAACTTTTTTGAAAGCAGGTGGGGGCATGGGAAAGAGAAATGTATGGACATTTCACCACTGCAGCAAAAATCAAGTGAGCTCAGCATGTGACACTTGAGATGAATTTGGATAGGCTTTCTGTTGTCTGAGGCAAAGGAGAAACAAACAAGAGCAGCGATGCACAGCGTCAGGAGAATAGTCCTAGTAAATATTCTCATCTGGTCCAGTGTTTGTTTACTTATCAGACTTTAAGAATGTATCACCCTCCTGGCAAGGATGTGTTGTAGAAGAAGCAAAAAACTATTATAAAACACAAGTTTGGTTTCACAGGGAAATTCTGCCAGATGATTTCGTAAACTGTTGCCAGACAACCAGTAAACCCAAGAAATAGCCCGGCACAAAACTCCCCATAGAACTAACTAACCGGTTGCATGTGGCAGCTTTTTATACTGCACGAAAAAGGAGAGTAACAGCAAAACAATATTACACACAAATGTTGAACACTTCCTTTTGTTAGGTGGCGTGTTTCCTGATGATCTACACACAACTCACACACTACTCAGCACGTGGAAGATCAAGTTGCTTCCCGAGAGATGTAAAAAAAAAAAAGTCTGAGCAGATCTGTCAGAGATAGAGGATGAGGAACATCAACAAAGAAAACCAAATGGGTGAATCTATTTCCAGAGCCTCAAGCTGCCTCTCTACTGTTAATCAGTGTCTCTGCATGAGAAGCATTATCATTGGTCAGTGTTTGACAGCTGCTCCCTTTTTGTCTGAAATTGTTCAAAGGGGATTAATCCTCACTGAACGCTGCAAGAAGTCCAAATTGAATCCTTTTGGAAAGTTGTCTTTTGTTTATGTGCGCTGTTCAGACTGACATTTAATTAGGGTAGACAGAAAAATGGACTAAAACAAGCTGATACATGTCACTAGTTCCAATCTTAAAGAATAATAAATACTAAATAAATAATACCTAAATAATAAATTGTTTATTATTATAATTATTATTATTAACTTCTTTTCATCCTACATGCACATAAGTGCAACAATTCTGGCAGTTTTAGATTTTAAAAACATTCAAAGACATTCAAAATATTCTATTTTGAAACCCCAGACCCAGAATATTTCCTGTGAGAAACACTTTTGCACCGCTTAATATGAGGATTTAATTCAAGTATTAAATCAAGAGGTCTGTGATGGTGCTGTAGTCAGTCGGTGTGAGCTGTGATAGCCGAGGGAGCGAGTTTTCCCCATGCATGTCACTGTAAGTCATTATTATAACCCCCCAACCCCGAGTGTACGAAGTATTCAACGTGGGTCAGGAAATCAGTCAATTAAGGGAGCTGTGGACATGGATGAGAGACGACAGTCAATGGAGGAGTGCAGAAGGAGCCAGGAAGGCTTGAACCTCCTCTCCCCCTCGGGGGAGCTGACTGGTCCACATCCCTCAGCCCACTACATGCACAGAACAACCACTTAATCACGATGCTTATTCAAATCAAGCCAAAGCGCAGTCCTCCATTTGCCCAAGTACTTACTATGCACAATCATTCCCCCGCTGTAAGGGCCGTCTGACAGATCTGTTTATGACTGAAAATTGTATCAAGCGTTTAAAAGCTTTGATTGCTGCGTTTTTGCCTCCAGTGGATGCCCAAAATATGCAGCTTTGAAGGTGTTTTGTTGCCGTCGAAGCAATGTCACAATGAGAATATGCTAGTTTAAATATTAGTGCTATTAATAAGGCAATTACATAGATAATATCAGGTTATTGAGTTCATTCTACTGTCTACTCTAAATACGAATTTCTTCGTGTCCATTTCTTTAAATGTTCATTTTAGTTCCTGACCAAATGGTTTGAAACACAGGCGTTGTCTTTTCCTCAGTGTGAATTCGAGGTAATTACTGTGGAGAGTGGAGCGTGGTTTGTCATCCATGTTGTTTACACCACTGTAACAGAATAATGAAGAAAACTTTTCTCCAATAAGAACTGATCTCATTGGAATGATAAATGGCCTCGTTCATGTTAATTCTATTACCAGCTGGTAAAGAAAATGACTCTTCCCTGAACCCCATAACAAGCAGATAAAGCTGTGCATTTATGGCTTTGGGAATGCAAGGGCATCAAATTCTATTTTTGTCCAACACTGACTGCTCGCTATTTGCCTGGGTGCTCTCACTGTTTCAGGTTGGACTGAGAGGTGGAGATGAGAAAGAGAAAGAGTGGGAATTTTGCACTACTGACAGCACATACACCACACCTGGCCCTCCAAACACCTGCTGCTGTAGTGGAGGGAAAGATCCTGTAGGTCCACTAGTGATCAAACACCATGTTGAGCGGTGCCTAAAGCGACCTGGCTGAACTTTACACCCAGTTCAAACACTTCAAACACAAAAACTAGCACGTCTGAAGCTTGATGTTAATGTGATTTTACAGGTCAGGAAAGCCTCTTCTTTCCATTTGACAATCAATAAATACTATTCCTCATGACTTGTCCCTAGTGTTGCTGTTGCAGCTGCCAGCTGTGTTAAACAGAACCTATTACCAGCCTTTAAATTATTTACCATGAAACGCACCGTGTTTATGCCTAATTTTTGTCCATCTGCCAGACTCAATGTTCATGCATTATAATTCATATTGCCAGATTTCTGCAGAATTGAAGTGTGCAGTCTCAGGTGGACAGTTTCACTGTTATTTACTGGTCTCATTTGTGCACAGGACGGTCACAGTTCTGTTGGCAGTCTCCATGGCACCATAACAAAGATAGAGATAAGTTGTATCTGTCATGTAAGTCCCATTTCAGTGGTGGGGAAACAGTTGTTGGCTGTAGGGAGTAAATGAAAGGTAGCAACAGGTTCTCTGTTTTCGGTATGTGCAGCAGGAGTCTGAGCTCAGGTCTTTTCTATTTGTTGTTTAGCCACTATAATGAAGATCTGTAGGGTTGACCTGGCAGTTAGTGAGGGTGTCTCCAAACTGAGGGTTAAAGGCCGGATCCCCTGTGCGGCTAGACGTGTTGAAGCATCCTTTAGCAACATAAACTCCTGTCCTGTTTCCTAACCTTTTTACTTAGCAGTAACATACTGACTTTTTAGCACTTCATCCAAACTAGAGAGAGGGGGCAGAGGAGACAATTTTCCATTTTTCTTCTCATGGGAAGAAATTATAGCGACTCACTCTCAATTTTCAAAAGCTTGCTAAAAACAGAACTCTTCCAAATCTTTCCCTGCTCTTAAATCTTTCCCTGCACTTAAATCTTTCCCTGCACTTAAATTTTTCCCTGTGCTTAAATCTTTCTCCGCACTTAAATCCCTATTATGAAAGAATCTTGCCCTTTTATCATGTTAGCACCTCCGGAAATGTACTGAATCTTTAATTAACCCAATCACTGGATTCACTGATGTCTTATGTTCAGATACAGTAAGAAGAGATTGAATTTTTGTCATTGTAAATATCTCCCAGAGATAGCTGAAAATAATCTCCCAAAAATGCAAATTTCACTAAACTTTCCGTAACATTTGATGGAAATTTCTTCACAATTGAATAAGTTATTACTTATGCTGTAAATCCAGTGCAAACGTCTTTCTAGAAGCATTTTTAATATGTTCCCTAAATGATTTTTCATGTTATTTTGGTGTTATTATTTATTTTTTAGTGCTGTGAGTGCTTTTTTTTTGTCACCTCACTATGAAGAATGTATCTTGAAAAGAAAATGGCAGATCACAAATGGGAGGGAGTGCCTCGCAGTGTGACAGAGCTCTGTGGATGCTGTTAGTATTTTTCACCTCCGTGTGTGTGTGTGTGTGTGTGTGTGTGTGTGTGTGTGTGTGTGTGTGTGTGTGCATGGAATAGTGTGTTCATCTGGGATTGTTCTGCACGCCCTTGTGCTTGTAAACGTGCATGTCCTTTTTATGTAAGTGTGGTGCGCGGGTCATACTTGTGTCTGTTCTGTGATTTCTCTATGTGGGTCACTACCTTTCATTACTGTTGTCCCAATTTTTTGCTCCGCTGCTGAGCAGCAGTTTGAGTTCTTGGTCATTTTTCATCCACACTCAGACAAAGTGCCTTTGTATCAAATTTTCATCAGTGAGTCCGTGTGGTTACAGTGCCCCCTGCAGGCACCATTACAACTCTACAGTGTCAGGATATAGTTTCCATCTATGTCAGTTGAAGACATTTACATGTAGGATTGACCTGTATTTCCATACAGCAATGACAAAACAAAGCAACCTTTGAACTTCACACACAAACACACACACACACACACAAACACACACACACACACACACACACACACACACACACACACACACACACAAAGTTCAAACATTGCTCTCTCTCTCTCTCCCTCTCTCTCTCTCTCTCTCTCTATATATATATATATATATATATATATAATATATATAGAAACATTACATAACTTAATACGTTTGAACTTCATGCCCGCACTTTGGAGGCTCTGAAAATAAATGCAGGTGGCAGAGAGAGAAGCTTTTGGAAACCCTGCCCCGTAATTACAGCAACCGAGAACAATTTGAATAATGTTAAGCACAGTGAGATAAGTGCAGTTTAGTTTCAGGAGAAAAAAACAAACAAACAAACACCTGGAAGTCTTTTTCTGTTTTTGAACCACAGATGGAGCTGCATGTTAAAAATGCATTAAAAAGTTCAAATGTATTACTTGTAAAATAAATTACAAGTTGAAGACCAGACGTGCAAATTCAATTCTGTTCAGGCTACATTACCCACTTGTCGTGCTTTAGCTTCACAACAGAGGGAGCCAGTGCCATTCACTGGACGTCTTAGGTTATCTTGAGCAGGCCCATTTCCCTTCAGACGGGCAACTGGGAATCAAGCAGAAAGATTTTAGTCAGACAGTGTTGTGTCGAGTAGGCTGATTCCTAAACCAGCAGGATGAGTCTGAAAGGGAAATGTGGTTACACTGGAGAATAAAATAATGAAAAATGTGTTTGCATCGGAAGTGCTTAAAGAAGACATGACACTCTGAAGCGGCAGCTGGAATAGCACTGATACTGAGCAAAGACTTTATTCCAGTGTCTAAGATGTGTTCCTGGGACATTTCCCACACATAAGGTTCACAACCTGTGTCCAATTTACCTGACAAGGTGTTAAGTTAAATTTTTTTTAGCCATCTTGCACGAGGTGCTGCTCAGAATCATCCTTGTCTCAGATTCGGCCGTGCAAAGCACTGGACAGGATCCATGCAGACCAACTAATAACACAAAATAAAGCTTGTCCATGTTATAGCTCCAAAACAACCTTGATTGGAAATGAGAAATGTGCTGTCAGAGTCCGATTCCTCTAGTGAGATGTAAATTTAATGGAGACGCACTCTTCCTGATTAAGCGCGGACCGGCAGGGTGAAGTGTGATTATAAGGGCTATCACAAGATGTTACAACCTGACAGCATTTAATAGATTCTACTAGACTTTATTACCTGTGGTTGTAATTAAGTGCTAGCACCACGTTACTTCATTTAAAAGTGGCAACCAGTCTTGCTGTTTCTGTCTCCCTCGCTGTGTTTGAGTGGGAAGAGGTCGTAGGATCTCTGACCTGTGTACTCTTCTCCTAAACAAGTGCCCAGTCAGACTCTTTATTTGTGTTTGTGTATGGCTGCATTTGCAGAAAAGTGTACATACCATGTAATCTAGTAATCTGTAATCCAATTAATAAACCCACAGACAGAATTTAATTTTGCAATAGCTGTTATCTGTGTCTGTATCTGTGTCTCTATGTGTATCTATTCACACTTGAAGCATCATGGTGATGGCAGTTTGAGTGCAAAGTTACAAGTGTATGTAAAAAAAGCAATGCAGGTGTGGGCCACCATGTAGGTCTGCAACGTGCTGAGGCCATTAATCCAATAAACTGCTGTTGGTTGCAGTACCTTGACAGTCACTTGTCTCCACAGATGAACTCTGTCTGCGCTGAAGAGGTAAAGGGCCCAGGGAGAGGGAAAGTTAATTTGACTTGACCTTCCTGGTACTTGAAACAAGTTGTTATTTAGGACTCCCCAGGAGTCGTTAGGGCGGCGAGACAGACTCCTGGGTTTTGTACTGCTCTCATGTTTACCAGCTCCTCTGCCTGTTTCCCATGCTAAGCAGGAGCAGGCGCGACCTGGAGAGGAGCAGTGGAGGCAGAGATAGTTCTGAGAAGATAACCAACTTTTTTTTCCTGGGGGAAGCAAACAATGAAACAGCACTGCCGAAATTACATATTAAATAATCATCACTACAGCATCAATATTCATCATAATATTAAAATGAATTGATGTATTTCATTTTGTGTGTACATGCCCTGATCAGCTTTGCTTATACAGCAAAATGATTTCTGATCATTTTTAATTAAATGGTGAAGATTTTGCAGAAAGTAACTTAATAATTAATGAATTTAAAGGGCCATTGAGATACGTACTAACCTTAGCAAGGTGAAAGAGAAGTGAAGATATAGTACTGTATATACCCTGCTCACATAAATTGAACAGGTGTGAAGCACATTCATTTTGCAAGAATTAACATATTTAAATTAGAATGAATAATTAGAGTGAAAACTTTAAGTATTATTATATAAGGCTGAAGGGGATGTGAGTATGCATAGAAGATTTAATGGTAATTCATATAATAGTTGTAAATACCCAAACATTAACCTGATGTTGCCACAAGGAAGGAAGGACCAAAGACTGAAGTTCATAGTTATGGAAAGGTCAGAGTATTGTGATTAATATTAATAGTATATTAGTTTATACTGGTTTCGAACACAAATAGTAAGTGAATTAGTCGAACATTTGCTGTGTGGAGCTCACAGAAACATTACACACAGAAAATTAGCCGCTTTCAACATGTTGACATTTGGGTCTGAGCTTCCACAGTTTAGGTTCTATAAAGCTCACATTAAATAGTTGTTATTGATGTTGTACAATAAATGGATTTGTCTTAAATCAAGCTTAGCTGTGCGATTGGACAGGAAATGTCAATAACACAATGATTAAGGTCTTGGCAAAGACACAACTACACTCACACGACTGCCTCAACCAAATCCCCGCTTTACAAATTGAGCTGAGCACGTTTGCTCCCATTGGCAGTATTGGTTTGTATAGATGAGACGAAAAGCAATTATTTACTCTCTCACACACCTTTTAGCACACCGAGCCAATCACCTTCCATTATCAATCTTCCTGATTTGCAGCTGAAGCACTTTTATGAATAATCAACAAAATAATGATCCCTTTAGTTTCTGTCTATGTCCATCATCAATTCAAGCATTCAGTCCTTAGCTTATGGTCAGATACCTGCTAGTGTTTGGTGCTAAAAAATGTTGAGTAATATGTTGAACATGTTGGAAATTATACCTATTAAACATCATCATATTGGCGCTGTCTGCATTGAAAAGCATAGCTGTGCGAAATTGCAGCCTTGCATAGTTGCTAGTACCATATGTCTGCACTGTCTCTTTATACGAATCAACTTGTCTTTAATGCTCTAGTTTGGGGGTGGTTCAGATTTGAATAATTGTGGAGCACTCAAAACACATCCTCCATTTCTGTTTTTCCATATCTAAGCACTTTATTCTGCTTCTTGCGTTCTGTGATGATTGTGTTGGCTCAGTTTCTCACTAATTTCTTGTTTGCTCTTTTGCTAACTGCAGAGATTATATAGTCAGATCTCTTACTCTTAGAGCTGCCTCGGTTTCCCCTTTAGGTTCACAACAGCACTGTTGTTCAGAACGCCATACCCCTTAATGTCTTTTATGGTGTGCATTTATTTTGTCTCCAAAAAAAAAGCTTTTCATGCAGCGTTTTTCCACATTTGGTTGATTCAGCCGTAAACAGGAACATTACGGCAGAGCTAGTTGATGCAGTTACAAACGGTTTGACCTGGGAAATGGCTACTGTAGCTTTCCTCATTATTCAGCATGAATAAACATAAACCTCTTTGGAGCACACGAGAACATTCCACTGAACAAGCAGGAATAATCACCTCAGATCTACTTCTTCTTCTACTGTGCTGATGCAGAAACCTCAAAAGATTCGGCTTTTTATGCGTCTTAATTGCTCGCGCACGCTTCTCCCTATTCATACACAGCATACGAGGCTGTGTTGGAGAGAGACACTTGTCGTGTGGCGTCTCGGTGGACGGGCTGGTTTGATCCTCCTCCGTGTTTGCAGATAAAAGTCTATGAGTCACTGACTGGGATCTTTTAATGATCTCACCTATTTCCGCCTCCTTGTCTTTTCTATCAATAAGAGCGTGTGCTCTGACTGAATCTTCATGTTCGTACCATGCTAAGCTTCTGAAAATTGACAGTGAGAGTTACCAAAGACAGCTCGCAGCTGCAGAGCACACACACACACACAAACATGACATGGAATCTTTCACACAACAACAAAATTCATAGATGACATGTTTAAAATGTGTATGTGTCAAACATCCTGTACTGCACTCTCACTTCATTCACTGTGAATCTTTGCACAGCATCAGGAGGAGTGAATAGCAATGGAAAATAGGAAAGATCCAGTGGATTTGCTGAGGGACATCAGAATGGGTCTGGGCAGAGTTTTTAGAGCTCCCTGTCCTAGTTAGACAGGGCAGGGGATTCTTGCATGAGTGTGAGGTAGACTCCAAGCAGTGAATAATTCAGTGCAGTTTCCTTAAAGCATGCTTGCACTCACTGGCTTTTACAAATACACACATGCAGAGCCACTGCAGACACGCATAAGTACGTCTTTAAGGACGTTAAAACGGGGTCACAGGGACAGCAGATGCATGTTTAGATCAATGCTGATCTCTTCTATTTGATTCTATTTGTATCACTGACAGCGTCTGATGCATTATGTGTTTGTGTACAGTGGCCTCTTGGGAGTAAAACACCAGTTCCCTCAGGAATGACATGATAACAATACACAGGAAAGGTCCTATTTCAGTTGACCAGCTCTGCACTTTGAATCATCAGCTTCGAAACCAATTTACTTTTGTTGGTTGTTTTGCTGCTTCAGATTTATTATTATACAGGGGCTCAATTCCACACAATGCACAGCTTAGGTATAAAATCAATTCAAATATTGTATCATCATTATAAGATTCTGTCAACGTGGACACGGGCTGCCAAGACAGTTTTATTGTCACAGACGTCCTTGACCTCAAGCTACGTTACATAAAATATTTCCATAAAGTTCAACACGACTTGTCCAGGGTGCACCCCACCTGTCGCCAAACAGAAGCTGGGATTGGCTCCAGCAACCCTGTGACCCTGAACAGGGAAAGCAGTTAGGATAATGGATGGATGCTCGATGGATGTGCAGATTTAATTTTGCAAAAGGAAGGCACAGATACTGGATCTGAAAAACAACTGAATGGTCTGACAAGTAGCCTCAACACAGAGTCCAACTACTGTATACAGCAAAATAAATCAGTCTTCATTTCCAGGGCTGATTGTGCAAATTGTTGAGAATTCTGTTATTAGGTTGATATTTAATAATAGCTCACTGTGATATGACTCTGAAGGATTACAAATGATTTTATCTCTACATAGACTCTCTTTCCGTTTTTACCTTCTTATATTGTCTTCATTAAAGTCAGATCTCCATGTAGCAAGACAAAAAAATAGAAAATAGAATAGATGTTGATTAGATTATTCATGTTCCCTATGAATACATTTAAAGATATTTTGTGCATATTATCTTGTTCCATCGACAGAAAATAGACAAAAATCAAAAAAGGGAGAAATGTCTTGATAAAACAGAGAGTTCACTGGTTGTAGCCTGTAATTATTTTATAATATCAAACCCAACACTAAACGAATTGACTTAAAACATTTCACATATAGCTGAAACTCTCATTAAAGTCCTCTTAAAAACTACTATTTAAAGGCTGTGCTACACAGCAGGGGTGTGGGGACCATCACTGAGCTTTAATGCGGTCCCCACATAACACAAAGACTCATTTCTCTCTCATCAGTCGCCTCCAGCTGGAGTGGATGTGAGGGTGGAGGGAGACTGATGGGCTGTGTGGCGTAGTCGAATTGCAGCAGTTGCCAAACTGTACGTGAGGAGAGACCAACCAGGACGCACTGGATTCAGCAGATTTGGGGAGGGAAGGCAAGTGGAGGAAGAAGGTGGGGGTGGGAGGGGGGGGAGGAGGTTAGAAAAAAGAAAAACCCATCAACAGGGAGTTGGATGGATCCGAGGGGACAGAGAGCAGGAGTCCGGCTCTAGAAGCATCAAGGGTCCCATCAAGAGGTCTGGTGTTTGCACCAAATCAGCTTCAGGGATGTAGTCGAAGCGGTTCAGAGCTCAGCCCATCCGAGCTCATCATCATGAAGAAGCACTCCGCACGGGTCGCCCCTCTGTCCGCCTGCAACAGTCCGGTGCTCACCCTCACCAAGGTGGAAGGTAGGGGGGAGTTGATCCCCGTCTCTAACCTGCAGCTGCTGTGTTTATTATAATGACAGGATACTCTGCGCTATATTTAGCAGCATCTCTTCTGTAAATCCACTGGAGACAGGATTTCAGCTGAAATATTTCTCTAGGGGTGGGGGGGGGGGGGGGGTGGGGGGGGGGGGGGGATGGGCTGGGGGTGGGGGGATGTAGCCGCGTATCTGCCGATCTGAGGACCGGACCCCGGCCGCTGTTTGAGACGAGCGTCAACTTCAGCAAATCTCCGTGCGAGCGGGATGAAGCCTGCAGGGAATCAGTGAAGCGTGCAACTTATTGTTCAATCTGTGATGCAACAACGTGCAATTTGACATCGGACAGCGTCCTGTGTGTGTGTGTGTGTGTGTGTGTGTGTGTGTGTGTGTGATCGCATCATGTTTACGATCTGTGTGATGTGACACCAAGTGGAGTCGGCTATAGACCTGTGTTCTTTAAATGACTGTGTTACTGCATTGATTTTTATTTATTTATTTATTTATTTTGGAAGCAGCACGACTCACGCCGGCCTCATGATCGCTGCTAATTTCCCTGGTCCTCCGGGAGGGTCTTAAGTTGTTATTGCAGCAGGGATTCCCCCTCAGCACTCTCCACCCATCACAGTTAAAAAAATATCATTAAACACGTTACTGTCCCTCTGTCACCCTGTGGGTTGTACAGTCTGCCTCTGGGAGATTCAGGATGGCTCTTTTCTGCTTTGCAGAGTCGCTCTTTTATCTGCAGGAGAAGGGACATGTCCTGCTAACAGCATTAAAAGGACAACTTCTCTCTGACTCCTTGCATGTGTGGTGTGTTGATGCATCAGTCTCACCCGACCTGATGATGTGTGTGTGTGTGTGTGTGTGTGTGTGTGTCACACCCCTTCCTTACTGTGCAGGAAACCTCCTCCTCTCCTCTCCTTTGCTTCATGCTTGTGCTGAGGAGCACTGTTATGCATGTTTTAATCAACCCCTTGTTCTTAGTGACCGACATAATCACAGAGCAAACGCTGTCTGTGCTGCTGGTTTCACTTTATTTCAAGTTAGATTTGATACAAACGTTACAGAAATGTACCAAATCGTTTACTTCCCGCTCTCTGTTTAGTAGTTCGTCAGTCAAAACTCCAGCTAAAGAGCTTAACTAAGACTTGTCAGTGAAGCTTAACTCAGCCCATGCCAGTTTCCTGTGAGCTCCCAACAGCCTGGTGTTTTAATATGAGAAATCTGCATTCATAATTTATGACTAGACCAGCTGCTAGAATAAGAATGAGCCGTTTCCATGAAGTTCTGTATGGACCCTGCAGTAATCTGTCATATTAACTGGAGCTGTTTAAACCTGCAGTATGTTGAGTCACCTTTAGTGTATTATTAGTGCTAATGCACCTATTAGTGCGAATGGCAGCTCGAAATAATTCCCCAGAATAACCGAGACGGTGGGTAATTTGACGAGCTCCTATATGCAGAAGAAACAGTGTTGTAAATGTGTGTGTGTGTGTGTGTGTGTGTGTGTGTGTGTTAGGGGTTGATACAGGGCTGTGAATCGTAAAAAGGGAGTCAAAGCTGTGGAGTTTATGGCGTGAGCGCTCGACTCCCCCATTTCTGCAGCTGCTTTGAAGGAGGAGGGAATCACAGGGGGCCACAGCGGATCAACACACAGCTTTTCAGAGACTCTGTTGCTTATGTAACACCAGCTCCAAAACCTCTGTTCTCCTCACTAACAACCTGCTCCCAACTGTATTTTCTTTTATTTATTAATTTTTTTTTGTTTAGTTTTAGATCTCCAGCGGACCTTCTGTTTTTCTCTTCATCTTTTTTTGTGTCCAGTTATCAAGGGTTAGGATTAGGTTTTCACGTTTGAATGTAAAATTCTACTTTTCCTAAGATGGAAAAAAAAAACGCAAATCAAAGTGGTACAGTTGTCATCTCGAGGCTAGTGACGCAACAATCTATCACCAGGCAGCGACATCCCAGAATCTGTGATCGTTTAATGTCGCTTGATTTTGTTTTGTCCGATAGCCACAGGGCCAACGCTTCTTCTGTGTGTTCTTGTGGCAGCCTCACCAAAACCAGCAGCCCCCTTTGTGACAATTATCGCTTTCTCTTTGGTACAGTGCTTCGCTTGTCATGTGTTGTCAGCTCACAAAAGTCCTTTTAATCTCCGTAATTTCATTACGTGCTTTAAAACAAAACAGGCATCTTGTAAAAGTGAGTCAGTGCACATACGGTGCATCACCGTTACAGGCACACGAACCTTTGTGCAGAACTATAACCACTGAACAACCTTTATGAAAGATGACGATTTTATTGTCCAGCAGTTAATTGTCTTGTGATACTTTGAGGATTGAAAGACTTTTCACAGTCATTATGGGACTAATTGCTTTGTGTACATCTTGCTTGCAGTGATGGATGTAAAGCTGGTTACTTTGGCCTGGATCTATCCACTGTTTGTGCACAGTGCATGAGTATCAGCTTCATCTTCATGAAATGTGTGCATCCAACAAGATTTGTCAGTAAAGATTAATTTATTCATCTGAATAAATGATCTAAAAAGTAGTGAAATCACAGCGTTAAGGCATTAATCATTTTGACAATTCGAGGACACCAAAACCTTAAACATAAAAATAAGATGACGTGCAGCATCTTCCGTCTTATACTCTTTTACATTTGTCTATTTGTATGTAAATAAGTCCAGTATGGCGATAACGCTGCATCTGCTGAAACAAAGGTCAAACATATGCACTGTTTATGTTTTACCCTGCTAATAGAAAACCACCAGAAGCAGTGATGACTTTAATTTTTAATTCAGGCTCCATTAAAACATTAGGTCTTACTTTTATCCTTTGACCCTAATTGGAGTTGACTTTGAAGGTAGTCAGAGGAGTAAAACGGGTGCATCTTCCACAGTCTAAATTCATTTTAAAAGCAAGTGAAACAGACCTTTCTCTCTTGATAAGTGTGCAATGAATACACAATGACAGGGCTTTTATTTTATTAAGAAGTTTTTTCTCAGCTTCATCAAACGCAGAGCACCCGTTCAAAGAAAGCTATCAGTTTACACTGCAGCAAACGAGCTTTTATTGAATAGATGGATTGATGTTCTGGCACTAAATTGATTCATTGTATTAGTTAATTTGAGGTTTGCTGCCATGACTCAGAGCAGCATATCTCCCTTGTTTCTTATATAAGAAAATACCTTTGTAACAGTGTAGTAGTGCTTCATATTTCAGCAAAATCCTCTGCGAAAAATGTGTAAAGGGAAGCTCTAAGCTATAATCCTAAATTGAGAGAGTTGATCCAAAAGCTTTCTTCAGGGTGCAGGAAGGCTGCCTATCCTCTCCGAATGTCTAATGCAGCCAGTAGACCAGATGGTAGAGTTGTGGTGTGCCTAGAAGACTAATTATTACTAAGCTGAAACAACATAATATTCCTACTATCCCTACAGCAGTTGAACTGTGACTAGTTTGCAAATAGCGTCAGCAAAAATACGTGCTGTGCGCTTTGTCGCCTCTCATCTGTCTGAGTTTGCAGTTGACTCCATTTAAACTGCCTTCTTCTTTTAATACCATTAAAAAAAAACGAATCACTTCTGAAACTGTTTGTGTCACTCCCAGCAGTAATGTGATGAAAACATTAAGCAGGTTCTGAAAATAGCCATAGTTGAGGTGTAGGGAAGCCTGATAGAGCGGCCTCGGGGGCGCAGGGAGGGAGAAAATACAGTGTTTGGGTCGACACTCAGAGTGTACACCTGCGGTGGTTGCCTATCCATTACTCCAACAGGAGCGCTGTGGCCAATCTTTTAAATATTGATTTGTCGCGGAAAGTGCTGGGACTCTTGCCAGTTTGTCTAACTGCAGGTCCATCACGTTATATTCACTGCTGCGAAGGGGACTGCAATAGAGGGGGGAGTGAAGCTTCACGACCTGTGCCAAATGTGAATAATTGCTATTACTTTGCTGTAGCACAGAGTGCACACACACACACACACACACACACACACACACGCTCCGTGTACCTGCTCGCAGTGTTTTGTAATGTCACTGTGCGATGAGGTGTCAGAGGGCTGCACTGTTGACCTGTGTCATGGGCATCTGTTGGAGCAGCTGGGCAGGTCGGGGCAGTGACAAACAGTTTGCTGTTCGGTGCGGAACTTGCTCCGTTGTCCTTCGAGGCTGAAGGAGAAACCGGGAATTAAGGAGAGCAGGATCAGTGACAGTTGTCCTGCCCTTGTCTGGGTCCTCAACCTTCAGCCCATGTCGTCCCGCCGCCTATGAGCTGGTTGAAGCGGCAGGGTGTGTTTTCTGCCTGTCTCTGTGTTGTGTTATTGAGCGGGACAGCTATGTCAGATGAGCCCGCTCTGGTGTGTTGAAAGGCCTCTGACTGACGGCATGGCCTGACCAAGCTGTCACAGCCAAGCATCGCCAGCTCCTCCTGCCTGTCAGGCCCCGGCATTACAAAGATCGTGACAGCTGTCTGTTTGTGTGCTGCCTGTCTGTCTGCCGTGACTGAACTACCATCCTTCTGTCTCGTGGCTCCTGTAGTTTATAGCTATAGCGAATTCCTAGACGTCGTCTCAGCATTTAAAACCAATACAACAAACATCTTTTAAAGAATCCACCAGTGACTTACATGTCAGAAGTGACAAACCAAATAAGTCGGCGTCAGATGGAAGGATTTATTTTTATCCAAATATTGATTTAATGATTGATGCTGTGTGACAGCCAAAAATATATTTAAACATGAACAAAGACTCTGCATTGGTTTCTGTGTTTTTCTCCTACGAAATGCAAAGACAATACAAAAATCAATTATTGCCTCTTTTATCACCTATTGTTAAATCTAGACATGCAGATAGTGAAAACTGAGATGTCTTAATCCACACAATCCTTTAATAGACTATAATGCAAGTGACAGCTATTGATAATAAGGTGAATGGTATGGATTTAAGTGTTTTATATTCAGTAAGGGAACTCACATTATAATGTTAATGAGCCTCACAGAATGAGTAAGTTGCATCAGTCAATTCATATTCATCACCAGCAGAAGACAGTAAGACAAGAGGACGAGTTCCTCTGGAGTGTGTATTGGTGATTGATCTGTTTACCCTCTTGAATCAGTGAGGTGGAGCGCTGCGGTACACTCACCAAACAGACAAACCTCTCTCTCACCTCAGCGTCTCCCAGTTAGTTCAGGTCCCGGTGAAGCCGTCCCAACAGTTGCATGGGCACCTTGGCAAACCCTACAAGCATGATGCTGTCACCCCCCTGCCGCCTGTGAGGATCTTTGTTCCTGTTCTGTGAGAGGCAGGATGGCACAGAGAGAGGTACAAGGCGTGGGTGGTGGCCTGTTCAGGGAGCTACACTGGGGCACAGCGGCCTGTCAGTGGGCAGGTTCTGTGAAGTGTGAGAGCAGGCAGTCAGGCAGGGCTCTGCTGGCACGTTTGGGGTTTGCAGTTATCAGCAGGAGAGATCTGCACTGCAGAGACTGCAGGGGGAGGGAGGAGAGCAGGAGTGGGAATTTGACTGTTGGGAGAGCACGAGAGCATGGAGTGAAATGAAAGAAAAGCTGGAAAACCAGATAACTGATTGCTAAATTAATCTGCAGTCGGAGCACTTCAACGTTGTCCCATACTGGGAGAGGAGCTAAAATTGAATACACAGCCTATGAGGTGCTCAGTGTATGAGAGGCAGTTGGATGATCACTTGAGATAAAGATGGATGTACTGTGCCTTCAGTAGTAAAAGGAAGCATTCATCTAAAGATTTTCACACAGAAAAGACCCACTGTCATAAACCAGTCTGGTCTAATATAAGTGATGTGGATATCATGGGGACATCTTTTAACACTTTCTCAGTTTTTGAGACCAGTGCTTGATAAAATCCATTATGTTAGAATAAATCACTGGATTCATTCTAAATGAGTTTTAGTATGCACGGTATGCTGTGATGGATGATTAGATATAAAGCACATGCAATGAGGCCAAAGATTGTACTTCAGCCTGTTCGCTCTACTGCAGCCATCTTGATGTCAAGGGGTGACTTGAGCAGTTGACATTTGATTAGGAACAGGCTTTTGGTTAATTATTTAGCAGCTACAGGCAGCGAGTCTTTCAGTCAGGGTAATTATGTCTTCAAATGTTACATGCGGAAGAGGCTTTCCCTCTCTACTGACCCAGCTCTCTCACACACTGAGGAGTTCAGTGGACCCTATTGTTCATCACTAGCTGTTAAGGTTGATACAGTACAGTATCAGCAGTAACTATCGGGCTTTCTGTGAAAAAAAGCGTATTCAGTGAATAATAGTCTGGGTATTTAATCATAGCAACATTAATTAATTATTTACTGTGTTTAATTCAGACACAGAATCTTTTATATTCAACATTTACTTCTATTTTATATATAGTATTATGCTCACAGTGTGAGAGTGCAGCCTGTGATGGAAATATCATCGGTGGCTATCGCTGGGTCCCAGCGCCTCACTGGGGGCTGATTGACTTGGCCCATCACTGCAGTTGGAAGATTAAACTGTGCTGCAGTAAGGAGCAGCGGCCAGGGCCACGGGATGTGGGACGGCGGCCCAGGAAGGACAAAAACTGGGCAGCATATACAAACAATGACCTTCACAATGAGACAAAGAGGCCCCGAGCTCAGAATAGAGAAACTTAATTCTCAACCCTGTGCCCCAGACTTAGTTAGACATCCACGTGTCTGTGTCTTTTTTTGGTGTTTGCTGACTCATCATTTCAGTGCAATAAAAGACAATGATCTTGAATCATGTTTTCGTTTGCTGCCAGCTACCAGCTTGGCGCATGTGTAGTACAGTGCAATTACATCTTAATTGCATCACAGTTTCTACGTTTATTTGCAGTAAATACATTTTTTTTGTTGTGCATTTCAGTAGAGAACCCGGGGAAGCCGGGACATTGGCATCAGAGACAATGCCACTTCACCAGGGAAGTTAATGTGTGAAATGATATGAGACCACCTGTCAAGGTCAGCAGCAGTTATCCCAGGAAGAATGAGTCACCTCACTGGGTGTGCTGGATGCCCTCTTAAACAGCCCTTCTGTAAAATATGCAGCAGACTGATTATATTAGATAACAGGTGCCATTCGACTGCATATGTCACACAATAACACGGTCACGTACCTACTACTGGTACAGTAGGTGACACAGGACAAATAAAATAATATTTGATGTCTTGTGGATGCTGTGCAATGATAAGCGTGACTACAACTTAAGTTCTATTTATTGTGGTCTCAGCTTTTTGAGGTGCGATCTATATTCCAGTCAGCTGTGTACAGTGCAGATGAATCAGCAAACGTTTCCCTGCAGCACACTGTTACCTCTGGAAAGACCGTTAGGGAGATTCCTCATTTGAAACTTGTTGGAAAGCAGGCGGCTACAGAAGATGCATGGTGCATGTTGTACAGCTGTTATGAAACGGAGCAGATGCGAGGTTGTTGTTTTCTTATTGCAAAGTTTTCTTCTCTGTGGAGAAGTGGTCTGTGTGCCTCAAAGACTAAAAAGATTTATTAGGGTTTTTCTACTTTTTCACTAACAACCTTAGCCAATATGGGTTCAAGCATCATCAGTACAAAGAGATAGCGCCTGATAACCTGTCTGAATCTCATGTATGAATAATGTAGCTATTATTATCTGCAGAATAAATTTCCATGTATATGGAAAGATCATCCTGAACGTTGCAAATGAGCTTATCAACGTTTTTACTTTTACATCTGATTATAAACCTATAACAGTGTTTGCTGTTGTTGTTTTTTATAGGCGACAATAGATATATTGTGGTATATCCCTACGTAAGTGAAAAGACTCGAAGGAACAAAATGACCTTGAACAGTGAATCAGCTTCGTGGGTGTGAGTGGGACTGAAAACAACAACAGGTCAACACTTGCTTCTATTCCCACATTAGTGAAGAAGTATGGACGCTGTCGGGTTTTGACAGGAGCAATAGAAACCGAAGTGTCGGCATGTGTGCCTTTGTGCGTTCAGGCACACACACGCACATGCACGCACGTAACCTACGAGGTGGAAAAGAGGTCGTCTTGGATTGGATATCAGATCTGCCCTCTTTTGTCCCCTGTCGGCTGCCATCTGTCACACTGGATCACCACATTTTCAACTCAGATGTCTGATTGATTTTCTTCAAGTTCAATTAAACTGAAAAAGCTGCTATTTTTATCTAGAAAAACCGAGACCTGAAGTCAGTTACACAGATAAAAACTGGATGAGCTGCCTAAATTTACTCAAAATGATAATCAGTGAATTTAAACAGTGTACATACAGTTGTGTGCAAAGTCTTAGTCCACCGCTGGCTTCGTTTTTTTAGCCATGTCATGACAAACAAATATATTCACTTCTCAGTTTTTACATTAGGACAACTAAAAATGCAAAACGTGGTTTCTTGGCTGTTCTCCTTCCACAAAGACTATTCCTGATGAAGCTTCTTCACACCATGGAAGGATCAGCTTTGCGTCCAAATGAAGCTGCCAGATGCTGAGCCAGGTCCGTGCTGGACTTCTCTCAAAGACGGAGCTCAGAGAAACTTCTCAGATTTCCTCTCCTGTGCGCTGTAGTTTATATAAAGTTGACCTATATTTCCTAAACAAAACAATATATCTTACAGGAATGCAAGTAAAAAGAGAAGTAATACAGTATATTATTGATTGAATTTATTCAAATGTGCATGAATCAGAATGGTTTCATGTGGCTTTCTGAAGGATTTGCACTAACGTGTATATGTTGATCTACAGGAGAAGACCGCACCAGGGAGAATGTGGTGGGCACCACAGACGCACAGTCGGCTGGCGCTGTGGGAGGAGCAGAGTCTGGCTCCAACAGACGAAGACTCCACTGCTGCATCAGAGTCACAATTGTGCAAGTGCAGAAAGCCCTGTGGGGAGTCGCCATGGTGATGTGCGTATGCTCGTCCTGGGCAGGCTCCACCCAGCTGGCCAAACTGACCTTTAAGCAGTTTGATGCCCCCTTCACCCTCACGTGGTTCGCCACCACCTGGAACTGTCTCTTCTTCCCCCTCTACTACGTTGGCCACCTGTGCAAGAGTCCAGAGAGGCAAACACCCAAACAGAGATTCAGGTGAGAAAGGTCTCACTGCAACAGAACAATATGACAGCAAGTCCATATTATTGATATGGTTTAAAAGAAGAAGAAAAGAAGGCTGTTTGTTTCTTATTCTTATGGCTAAAGCACAAACACGCGTGCCATAATGTAAAGTCAAAACAGTATTACAAAAACAGTCAGCTACAATCAAAGAGCTTTGTTGTCTTTCTGTTCTCACAGACGACGCACAGAATCCAATCACACAATTTCAAATTATAGAAAGAAAAACAATTTTCAGAATAGCAGTAGCCTCAGTCGACTAGAATGCAATACAGCAATTAGAAATCATCTTGTGGAAAGTTGTTTTCACTACTGATAACAAATAGTTAAAGCTCCCAGCTTCAATCCTCAGACACACTCAGTGAAGACTATTAAAGAGCCTAGAGAAAATATACATGTCGCGGCTCTATGCCGTTATAAACATGACAAGACCCAGAAAAAATAGTTTTAATTTAACATTTTAATGTACAAAGACATGTTCTGTACTCATTTGTTAGCCAGATTTGCCTCGTCATGTCTCTAAAAGCGAAAGAAAGGCGTAAATCGCTCTGACACAGGGGTCACAAATTTATGAGCTGGGTTAGATAAAATAAATCAGTTGAGGAGAGGCATGATGAAGGAGTCAGTTTCTTCAGAGCAGCATTAAGCACAAAAAATTGATGATTGATGAAGCTACATTTTCTAACACACCTCGTGCTTACAATTAGATCAGCAGTGTTCTCATATAAATTAGATGTGTTGCTAATCTCACTGAAGGAGCTGGAGTTGTTTACCCTCTATGTTTGCTGAGAATTATGCGCAGTCACTCCCTCAGTTCATATTTCATTTTCGGCCCACCACTTATTTATCCATCTATCCATCCGTGTGTTATCCTAACCTGCTTTTCATGTTAAGGGTCTCAGGAGGTGGTGGAGCCTATCCCGGCTGCCATTGGGCGAGAGACAGGGTACACCCTCGACCAGTCTCTCACAGGGATGACATATAGACACAGACAAACATTTACACCTATGTGCAATTTAGAGTCTCGAGATAACTTAACTGCATGTCTTCAGACTGTAGGAGGAAGCACCTGGAGAAAACCCACACAGACATGGGGGGAGGAACATGCAGACTCCACACAGAAAAGCACCTGGCGACCCATTAGTTATGCTGCTGCAGCAAACAGAAAGACTTTAGAGTTCAGTGTGTTAGAAGTGCTTTTTCACGGTTGAAACAGTCCATTAATCATTGTCTTTATAGGAAACTCTTATCTCTGCTGCCTCCTGTGCTACTTCAGTGCAAAGAGTGGAGGGGTGCTGTTAGGTGTGGTGGGTGGGTGGGTGAGTCAGGGGGATCAACTCTGTATTTCCAATGCACCTCTGGTGTAATTCTTCCTTTTCGAGGTCTTACACAACGATCTGGGGCTCCCTCTGCTCGGCCGGAGCTGAAGCTGTTGTGCTCCGAATATCAAAAACGCTCTCGTTCCTTTACGGTTCTTCAGATCGCACCTGCCGGTGAATCTCAAGACTGCGTCGAGAAACCAACGCCAAGAGTTGACAGCTGTAATAGCTGTGGTGTCTTTTCAAATAAAGATCTTAGAGGAGGAGACCTGACATTGGTAATAGCTGGGTTGTCTCCTCTCAGATACGAGTGGAGCCGACTTTCACAGTAATCGGCAGATGCTCTTTATTACACAGTATCCGCACATCACTTCTCCGGCCTTCAGCTGATTGTAGGTAGAAGAGACAGAAATATAAATTCCTTTAAATCTGCACATTCGGCTTATCTATTAGGGGTCAAGTTGAACTGTTCATGTTTAATACATATGAATGATATTAGGATGCAACAGGAGGAAAACAAGGAGGGTGATTCTTAATTCCTGAAAAGCAGCAGTAACACAAATTGTATTTATTAGGAAAAAACATCATATTTAATGTAGATTCTAACAAAGGACAAAACTTAAGTTAAGCGTTGAATTTGATTTTTGACCTTTAAAACAGACGCCAGATCCTTTTTTTTTGTAAATAAATTCCTTGTCATCATTTCTACTGCCTGGTTTCTATTGATTCTGATTTCTCCGAACCATACCCAGACAATATCGACTCGAACACCTTGCTTTGACATCCTGTGACTTTAAGGTGTAAGTTTTGATTTCATGAGCTGCTTCCGTAACACCTTCCTCAGCAGTGACGCAGAGCTCAGTCAATGCAGATTCACAGGTCTGACAAGTGCAACAGCAGAAGCACAAACACATCACAAATCGTTATCGGTTCTGGTTTGAAAGTGGTGTTTTTCCGGAGTCTGTAATGAAAAGATGATGAGAAACTTTAATGTGATTGTCACTGAGTTTGTGTTGCGTAAAAGGAGGGCGTGAGTAGTGTGTTTTTTAGTGCAGACTCAGCTCTCTGGAGATGATTCATAACAATGCTGCTCCTCAGTATCCAGCTCAACATAGTGGTAAATGTGCTGCCTGCCGCTCCTCGGTTATTGCTGCTTCATCGTTTCCACGGGGCCAGATGATTCAGGGGTAAAGTGTGTAACTCAAAAAGCACAGTAAACAGCAGCGGTGGAAATGTCTCGAAAATGCAGTAAGCTTATATTATCACTCTGGGGAAGGCAGAGCCGTGCAGTTCAGGGGCCGAGTACATATTTCTGAAACATAAAATGCTGCGGAGGAGCACAGTCAAGTGTTTTGATCCTGATACCTACTGGTATGGTTTGGTTCACCTCTTACGTACAGCGGGACTGTCAGCAGTAGCAGCATTTTCATCCATTTCAAATGTGTGAAACCTACAGAATCTCGTGGGAAGTTAAAGCTTTTAAATAGTTACCAAGGCTTCAGCTTTACTTCCATGAAGACTGAGCTGACTATGATCC